>NC_056745.1:500147575-500432575 GCF_019279795.1 Protopterus annectens
CTGTGGGTATAAGCTGGCAGGTGGTCACTTAGTGTATCAGGTAGGTAACCAAGACGATAAAATTAGATGGGTTGGTAACCGGAATCCTGTCCAGGACTGACTGCTGCAAGTTATTTTTGCCATATCTTTTTGAAGTATTAATAAGATGCATGAATCCAAACAGGGTCATGCAGTTGACTGCTGAATTTGCAGATGAAGGCTGCCAGTCAATGTTTACATCACCCAGGAGGATAATTTAATTTACGATTTTATCTGCTATCTAGGACAGTATTGTTTTCAAGTACTGGAAATTCTGTCCTGGGGTGATTTACAGTACAGCAATGCATATGTTCTTGGCTCTATTAAGTTTTAGGAATGAGATTAGGATTTCTGCTTTCCCAAATTCTGAGATTGTACCTGTACAGGGAGTTACTGTAAGCATATCTGGGAAGATTATAGCTATTTTACCTGCTTTTTATAAGTGCCTAATCCTAATATTATAACTGGGGGTAGTATTTCAGCATCTTTTATTTCAGGTTTATACACTGCTCTGTTGTGGCTAGGTAATATGGGTTGTGTTGAGTCATCCAGACATGAAAAACTACAGGTGTGGACACTCACCATAAATGTAGATGCTTGCGTGCCTGCAGGTAGCCCTCAGTCGGCCTGAATACCAGAGTCTTGGGATTCCTGCATCCAATGCTGTTGTCTCTTCCATGACGTCAGGGGTATAAAACATGCAGCCGACGCCATTACATCAGTTTTTCTTGCCCCAGATGTCAGGAGCCCCAAAATAGGAAGCAATTACATAGTGTGGAACACCTCCAGTAAAAAGTAAATGCCATAGCCATAAGATATGGTCAAAAAGAGGATAGGTATAAAGCACAGAGGAGTCAGGGGGCTGAAGGGAGGGTAACCAGGACTGCAACAGTGAATACACTCGAACATCTACATTTATGGTAAGTGCACACAACTATACTATGTTCTTCGTGTTTCACTGTTGCAGTCATCACACTCTGGTTGATTCCCAAAGCTAAGGAAGGGTGGAGGCAGTCAAGTAATAGTAGGGCTGGCTAGAAGGCCTTGTAAGACTGCTGTGGCAAATCCAGCTCTGGATTTAGAAGAGACAGGTAAGTGGTAATGCTTGGTGAAGGTGTGTACAGAACTCCAGGTTGCGGCTTCCAGGATGTCCCTAGTGGGGATTCCCCTGAGAAATGCTGTAGAAGTTGAGGTAGCCCTAGTGGAATGAGTTCTGATCCCCTATGAGGTAGGTTTTCCATGGTGTTTGTAGCAGAAATGGATGCAGTGTGCTATCCCTTTGGAAATGGTTTGCTTTGAAATGGCCTTGCCCTCTTGCCACTGTAGCAAAGCAGACTAACAGCTAGTCAGATTTTCTGAAAGTCCTGTCAAGGTAGAACCCGAGTTGTCTGTGTACGTCCAAAGAGTGGAGGATCCTTTATTCTGAGGATTAGGGAAAAAGGTTGGTAAATGGACGGATTGGTTTAGAGCCACACTGGATACCACCTTGGGCATAAAAGATGGGTTAGTCCTGAGGGAAACCCTGTCAGCATGGAAAATAATGAAGGGTTCCACAGCCATTAGTGCCTGTACCTCAGACACTCGTCTTGCTGAAGTGATGGCTACAAGTAAGGCTGTTTTCCAAGAGAGGAATTTTAACTCTCCTGTAGCAGCAGGCTCAACAGGGGGAAGGGTGAGCTTCTCTAGTACAAAGTTAAGGTCCCAGGTAGGGGTGGGAGCTCTCCTCAGGGGGTCTTAAATTGTTAGCTCCTCGCAGGAACTGTTTGACCAGAGGGTGAGAAAAGAGAGGTGTTTCAGTATTATACTGAGCTGAGATGGCCAGGCATGAATCTTAATAGAAGAGAAGGATAGGCCTGCAGGCATGAATCTTAATAGAAGAGAAGGATAGGCCTTTGTGGAGCAGCTCTGCTAGGTAATTTAGGATTTGAGGTAAGGTGGGCATGGCTGTGACCTTTCTTTGAGACCGGCTCCAAGAACAGTATCTTTTCCATTTTTCTGAATAGGATTTCCTAGTACTAGGCCTTCTGGCCTCAAGGACGACATCCAGCACCTGTTTGCTGAGGGTTGCTGGCAGAGTATTCAGGGAATAAGCCAGGCTGCAAAGTTCAGGGTTTGCAGCTGAGGATGCAAACTCTGTCCCTCCTGCTGGGACAGCAGGGAAGGGGTCTGATGTAGGTGCCAGGGTGCGTAGGAGTGGGTACCACTGCTGGTGGGGCCAGCCCGGTGCAATAAGGATTGTCCTTGGTTTGTCCTGTTTGATCTTGAGTAGTACTTTTAAGATGATGGGCAGAGGGGGAAAGGCATAAATTGAGAGGTTTTCCCATGTAAAGCATCCACTTTCCATGCTTGGCTGTGGGGATTTCCAGTGCAAAATTTGCTCAATTGATGGTTTTGGGGGGAGGCAAAGAGGTCCACCTCTGGTGTCCCCCACCTGTGGGTTAGAAGTTTGAATGAGTTGGGTTCCAGTTTCCACTCGTGTGGGTCCAGTAGATTTCTGCTTAAGTCGTCTGCCAGTGAATTTTGTTTGCCTGGCAGGAATTGAGCTTGCAGGTGCACTTGGTTGCTCAAGGCTGTGTTCCACAGGGTCATGGCTAATCTGCAGAGTGGGTAGGAATGAGTTTCCCCCTGCTTGTTTATGTACCACATAACTGTGGTGTTGTCTGTCATTATCAAGAGTTGTCCTGGAAGGATAAGGTATTTGAAGGCTGTTAGAGCATTCTGTACAGCTAACATTTCTTTTTGATTGATATGTAGGTGAATTTGTCCTGGGCTACATTTGCCTTGAATGCGTTTGCCAGCCATGTGAGCCCCCCATGCATAGTCTGATGCGTCTGTTGTCATGGTTTGGGCAGCAAGGGGTTGAGTGAAAGGAGTCCCTTGTTGTGGTTGCAAGCCTCTGCCCACCAAAGGAACTCTGCCCTTAGACAAGGAATGATAAGACTAATTGTTTTCAGGTCCTGAGAATGTTGGCACCAGAGATTTTTTAAGTACCACTGAAGTTTCCTCATATGCAGTCTTGCATACAGAATTAGTACAATGCATGAGGCCATGAACCCTAGGGCTTGCAGTATTTTTCTTGCAGATAGTTGGGTTCTGGTGGTCATTAGTTTGAAGTAGTCTGTCAAATAAACCTGCTTTTCTGGAGTAAGGAATGCCATCTGGGAAGTTGCGTTCAAGCTTGATCCCAGGAATACAATCTTTTGGCTGGGCACCAGTTGCAATTTCTTTTCATTAATGGTGTACCCCAGAGAAGTTTGAAGTCTCTTTACAAATGCCAGGTGCTGAAGCAGCAATTCCTGACTGTCCGCCTGAATCAGGCAATCATCCAAGTATGGATAAATCAAAATTTTCTCTGCCTGCAGAATGCAATGGCTGGAGCCAGGCACTTTGTGAATACCCTGGGCGCAGTAGATAAGCCAAAGGGAAGTGCAGAGAACTGATAGTGCATACAGCCTGCCCTGAAACGTAGATATTTCCTGCAAGATTCCCTTATGAGGATGTGCAGTTAAGCTTCTTTTAGGTCTAGGGTGACTAGCCAGGAGTCCTTGGCTAGCATAGGAAGCAGCTGTTGTAGTATAAGCATTTTGAATTTTGGGACCACCAGGAAGGTGTTGAGAATGGACAGGTCCAGGATAGGGTGCCAAGAGCCCTCTTTTCTGGGCACCAGGAACAGTCTGGAGTAGAAACCCTGTCTTCTTTGCTCTATTGGAACAGGTTGAACAGCCCTGATACTAAGAAGAGAAAGTACTTGCTTTTGAGTCTCTGCCACTGGTTTGGAGGAAGGTCCGGTAACCCGCTTGGGGTTGGCCGTGAGTAGAAGTGGAATCTGTATCCCTGGGATACAATGTTAAGGACCCATCGGTCTTGGGTAATGGACATCCAGTTTTTTGCATGCAGGGCGAGTTTTCCTCCTACGGGTGCAAGTACTTGGGCATGGCTGGGAAGGATGATAGACAAGTCATTGTGAATTTTTTCCATAAGGGGGTGGCGTACCACTACCTGTTTATGACGGGGGAGCACTCCATTGTTTAGATCTCTGTGTACCCTGAGACTGTAGCCTTGGTGGTCTGCTGCCCCTGGGCTTGGGCTGAGAAGATCTGGTAGGGACTGGAAAGGAAAAACAATCCGCTGTATTAAAAAGTCCGCCAAAAAAACACCACTGTTGAGCAAAAAAACCTTTATCCAACACAAAGCTTTCAGGTTATACACCCTTTCTCAATGCTTAATACAGGTCCATTAAAAATAATCATTTATATATGAGCCTAAAAATGAATGATGTTTTATAAACATACATATGTATATTTCTTTACATCTTCTTCATGCATATTGATTTATATTAATGTAAAGTTTTTTCCTTTATATATATATATATATATATATTTTATATTTTTATTCTATATATATGCTTGAGTAAAAACGTATTTTTGAAGTTTTTTGATCATATGACCTTCGGGCTGCATGTCATGTGATTGTTTTAGGCTCATATATAAATGATTATTTTTAATGGACCTGTATTAAGCATTGAGAAAGGGTGTATAACCTGAAAGCTTTGTGTTGGATAAAGGTTTTTTTGCTCAACAGTGGTGTTTTTTTGAGGGACTGGAAAGGACCAGTTTTTTGAAGGCCAGTGCCTTTGGTGGTCTGCTGCCCCTGGGTTTGGGATGAGAAGACCTGGTAGGGACTGGAAAGGACCAGTTTTTTGAAGGCCAATGCCTACTGAATCTAGGTGGCTGCACCTGTAAGAAATCTAACAGTTTGCATAGATTTAGCTTTTTCCTCCACCTTTTTAAGAACCTCTTCTGCTTTTGTGCCAAACAAACGTTCCTGGTTTAATGGAGCATGTAGTAATTTTGTTTTGACATGGTCTGGCAAGAGTTGTTCCTTCAGCCAGGCATGCCTTCTCAGTAAAGACGCAGTGATAGCAGCCCTGCACGATGCTTATAAGGCATCAAAACCAAACCGCAAATTATGTTTATTGACTTGATTTGCAGAATGCATCAACTCTTGTAAATCTTTATTTTCTGCAAGATCTGGAAGCAACAACATTTTTTGTTTAATTAGTTCCATAACATATTGCTGGTACTTCAACATGTGAAACTGGCAATTTAAAGCCCTGATGGCAAGAGTTGCAGAGGTATATACCTTCTTGACCATGTAGCCTTAATACCTTTAGGTCCATGGGAAATGGTCTCTGGATCCAGAGTGGGATTCTTGTACCCTGTAGTATCTGTCTGGCTTTCTAGGAGCTGGTGGTAAAGTATCAGGAGTAAGACTGGATTCCATGAAAACATCATCTACAATATCCAGGACAGGAGGTATAAGCTTGCTGAGGCAAGTCTAAAAATTCTCCGAGTCTCTTTTTGGACTGCGGGTAGTCCTGGCATTCCCAAAGGAAATGCTCTCTTAAGGCATGCAAGGTTTCACCAAAAGAAAAGTCCTCTGGAGGGGAGGCAGAGGGAATGGAATCCTCAGCATCTAAATCCTCATAGGTAGATAAGGGTATGTCCTGGTAATCAGAGGGATCACAGTCATCAGACTCGGTCTGTTGAATCAGAAGGGAAATCAATTATTTGTCTTTTAGAGGGGGGTGGCTGACTTCCCCTAATTACAGTTATAAGGTCTTCAGCCATTCTAAGCATTTGTTTCTGTGGCATGGGAGCTTGAGCATGCACTTTGGTCATCAGTTTTCTAGGCATAGTGCGAACTCTGGGCCTGAGAAACTCGGTCATTTTAGTCTGAAACGAAGTAGTCGGTTTAATACAAACATTGGAAGGTCGAAATACACCCTCAGAAGCCAGTGCCTGCACAGCGGCTCCGGACCCATCCAAGGTAGAGACATCCGCAGGTTCCATAATCGAAGAAGCATCTCGCGCCATACCGGACTCCGAATGGGTCTCAGCAGAGGCCTGCGAATCTGTAGAAGTGGGCATCAGGGGCTGCAAGGGCACCTCACTAAGTTCCGGAGGACTGGCGACTAGCTTAACAGAAGCGTTGTCAGCAGTTTTGGACCTATGCGGTCTGTCTCTGTCTTTATCCTTACGTTTTTTCAGAAGATCTACAGTCGGATGGCTTACCGAAGTCATTTCAGAATACGGAGAACGAGAGTGAAAGAATTTAGCAACAAAGATAGCCCAACGACGAATAGTTTGGGCGTTAAACAAGGCACAAAACAGACAGCGAGGGACGTCGTGGTCTGGGCCTAAACAGGTGACGCAGTAAGAATGAAAATCTCTGTGAGGTATTTGCTTTCCACAGGCAAGACAATTGTTAACTTTTTCTGACATCGGTTAGAGCAAGAAAAAAGAACCCCCAACGAGGTACTTAGCTTTAGAAGACTTCAGACTTGAAACTCTAAAAACGAAAATTTCAGGTAGTGGCCAACCGGCACTTGCGAACTGCTTCTGCTTCAGGCTCCCGCGCGGCAAGAAAAGCTGATATAATGGCGTCAGCTGCATGTTTTATACCCCTGATGACCTGACGTCATGGAATAGGCGACAGCATCCGACGTAGAAATCCCAACACTCTGGTAGTCGGGCCGACTGAGGGCTACCTCCAGGCAGATAACCTAAGTGTGATGACTGCAACAGTGAAACATGAAGAACATCCTGTGATATGTTTGCATATGCTTCTAAGGTTTAGTGCAACTATAAACTTTTAAGGTGTATTGTTTGGTTTGGGGTTTGGTTGGGGTGGATGTCATCAGACAGATGCATGGTGATGAAAGATTGTTTATTATGGCATTTTTAGTAGACATGGGTCTGGCATTGGACAAAGGCAACCTGTAAAGGGTTCATCTTCCAGGGTTCTGCTTCTAAACATTCTCCCAAACACTTGCTTATACTTACAAAGAGTACCAAAGTTTGTCATCAATTTGGGGTGCATGGCTAGGCTTAAAAAGAACCCAGTGGTCTTAGCCTAATACACACCTTTGAACCTAAGGAGGTTATTTGCTTTTCAGTCAGTGTGCACAAGTGTGTGCATTGTCTGGATTGTAAACTGCATTCTGAAGACAGAAGGATGCTGCTAGGACGTCAGATGACATGGGAAGGGGAGGGAAGCATTCTGATTACTTACTTGACTGCATTTACTGATAGCTGTGTAGATATGACAATGTATGATGTGCAAGAATGGAAGTACCCCTAACAGCTACATTCCTCTATATGAAGATCTGATAGGGGTGACAATCATTGTGTTTGTTTTGGGGTTGGGGGTTGGTGTCAGACACAAGGTACAGGGTCTGATTCTCACCTTTGAAAGGAAATTGGCTAGGCTTAAAATGGCCCACAGGGGCAGCTAGCCTAGTACTTACCTATGAGCTGTAGGAGGCGGCATACATGGCCACTTGTGTGTGCCAGTCAAGTGATAGGACGTGCTACTGAGGGCTACCCTGATATCTACAAATTACAAGAGGCTAACAAACAAAGATTATGGTCCCACACATACCTATCCACTTGCAATGAACCCTGCAGTGTTATGTCTGTGCTTGAGCCAACGTTCCCTACATACAAATGTATGTATTTTTGGTAATTTTCAGGTTAACTATCCTCATTATATTTAACTATTTTAGGGCACAAGTACCATAATGGTATTGACCATGCATATTCATTTTAAGCACTGGTTTCCTGTGGAAGCTTTTTCACATTTCCGGTAATGCTACTGTTGTGACAAACCTGTAAGTGTTCTAGACATTGTCTCTGACTGGGATCCCCTAACATTCATACCCTCTTCACCACTGTATTTTTTAAACAGGCAATCACATTAATTCACTGAGGAGTCGGGAAGTCTTGCTTAATCAGCGAGTCTGCTCAGCATGTTAATGCTACTGTGCTACCTCCTTCAAGTTTTGGTCACAGTTATTCATCATGCTTCACAGTTTATGCACATGCAGTTCTTAAGGCACTGTTTTAATCTTTGTCTTTCTGCTCTGCTGTTATCATAAAGTAATTTTTTGTCTACCCTGCACTTTAAAGCACAGCCAGTTAAAAGATAGTTTTTCCTTTGCAGTTGGATGCAAATTGCTGCTCTCTTTTTCTTTTGACACCCTCCTCATTGTCTTTCAACATGTGTCATCTGCCATAAAACCCTTATGTCAGTTTGACTCTGGGGTTGGAGCGAGATGGGTAGGTTGCTTTAGGCCATGAGTATTAAGATGAAATGGGAATTTTCTGCCTCCTCCCAAAGAACAGGAGACTGATGATTTAGGTCCATCCCAGAAGTATACAGTGAAAGCAGCAATAGCAGCTCTACAGGAATCCAGAAAGGAGAAAAGAAAATATCTTGGACTGTATCAAAAGTGATACATAATGTCAATTGATATACTTGTCACAATTTCTTTGGAAGGAACTGCAGCATGAGTCAGCAGAATGCAGTATGTTTTGTGAATCACGTGATAAAGCATGGACGAAGACAGTTTTAAACACACCCATAACATTATTTTTTCTCTCTAAATAATTTTTCTTAGCTCATACCATTTGTAAACTGATAAGCTTTTGCCAGATGCACCTGCTTTTTATTGTAGTGGTAACAGGGTTGCCAGATTTCCAGCCCTCAGGTAGGGACAAAAAAAACGGAACACAGTTCCACATTAAAGAACTGAGCTCGCTCAGTAGCTCTGCACTAAACACGGAGCTTCTCGTGTTTAATGCATTGCAGTTCCGCATTCAACACAAATAGCTCCGTGTTTAGCGATTTTTGATTGGCCCGTATACCGGCATATGGGCCAATCAAAAATCGCGGAGCCGCCTCGTGTTTAATGCGGAACACAAGAAGCTCCGTGTTTAGCAATTTTTGATTGGCCCATATACCAAGTATACGGGACAATCAAAAAAAAAAAAAAAAAAAAAAACAAACAAAGCGGAGGTTGGCCGGGATTTAAACCGGCAGGGCGGGACTCGGGATCAGGCTGCTGATCTCGGCACAGTCCCGCCCAAATAGGGATGTCTGGCAACCCTGAGTGGTAATAATGTAGCTTGATGGTTGGATATGGACAGCATATCTATCCTTGGTGTGTTTGTTTTTATTTTAAGTTCATGAGTTTTGTCCATTAATTATGCTTGTGATAGAGAATTGGGGGTATTTTGGTCAGAAAATGTATGTGAAAGACTGCTGTGATGATGAACACGTGTGCTGCTCATGTAACAACTAGATATGCAGGCTGTGAATGGTGTGTGTGTGTGTGTAAGAACATACAAGTATGTGAAGTGGAATACATGTTAGCAAATGATGTAATGGAGAACAAAAGAAAGGTGAACCGACACATGCATGGTGTCATAGATCATGATGACCCAGTTTCAATAAATTGTTGCAACATGTACTTTGTACTTTGAATCTTGGGTAGATGTCTGTCACAGAGATTCAGCCACAGGTTTATGTCCACATGAAGAGGTGTGTGTGTGTGTGTGTGTGTGTGTGTGTGTGTGTGTGTGTGTGTGTGTGTGTGTGTGTGCGTTTACTTTCTATGGTGCTTCAGAGAACAATGGTGCAGAACTGAGCCTACACTTGCCCCGGTAGGGTATGGTGACAGCACAATGGGCTTGCTGTAACAATGGTGAGCTATCAGGAGTTGAGGTCAGAAACAGATGGGTGTCCCTGTAGCTGTTGTAGAAATCTGTAGAGAGTTCAAAGAAGACTGACAGTACAATAGTATATTGTGTGTGTTGTATGCATGTAGTTTGTGGGACAATGTAATGTAGAAGTATGAATCAGAGCTGCATGCACACATGCCTACACTGTGTTAGAGATTCTGGTGCGAGTGCAGTGTGCTTGATGAAATGATGGTGGATTTTTCTGAGCTGAGATCATCGTCAGTTGTGTTAAGCCAAAGCAGCTGTTTCATCATTTAGTGGGTAGGTTGGAAAAATGCTATGGTTCACTACCACATCTCGCTTGCGTGTGTGTGTGTGTGTGTGTGTGTGTGTGTGTGTGTGTGTGTGTGTGTGTATATGAGCATTTATTGCGGATGGTGTAACGTTGAACAATGTAGCACAGCTGGCCTGACACCTGCCTTGCTGGGCAATTTTCGGGTGTCAATACAGTGGACTTGCAACAGCAACTTTTGGGTGTTCTGAGCTTACATCCTTAGCAAATATGGTCCCCCAGAGCTATTGCACCATTGCTTTGTGGAGAGATAGGCAAAGCACTATGGTTCACTGATATACTCTGTGTGTGTGTGTGTGTGTGTGTGTGTGTGTGTGTGTGTGTGTGTGTGTGTGTGTGTGTGTGTGTGTGGACGCGCGCACGCGTGTCTGGTAAAAAAAAGACTGATAGAGAACAGCAGGACTAAGACATGATTTGTTGTGAAAATTTATGGTATCAGTGCAGTGGGCATGCTGCAGGAACTACTGGATGCTCTAAGCTGAGATCCTCAGCAGCTGTATTCCCCCACAGTTGTTGCATCACTGTGTTTTGGAGATACAGAGGAATTTCCAAGGTTCACCAGTACAAAGTATACGTAATTATGCATGTGTGCGTGTCTGTGTGTTTTTACTTTGGATGAATGGTGTAACAGACAGTGATGGAGCAGAAACTGAATGACACTTATCACGGTAGAAGAGCTTCTGATGTCAGTGCAGCAGGCTTGACACAACTGTGGTCCCCTGTAGGAATTGAAGCATTACTTTTGTGGAGAGATGGTCAAAGGCCCATGGTTACCTAGCACAGTGTGTGTATGTCTGAGTCCCTGTGGGTATGTTCGGAAGATAAAAAGAAGTTACGTCTTACCATAAAGTTCCATCTGTGTTGTCAATCTTTATCTATCCTTGACTAATAGGTTACGGTTCCGATCCTTGGAACCGATCTGGCTGTCATATAGCTCGCGTCAGCCAAAAAAAATCTCTTGAGCTGCAAGTCTACCCACAGTGCCCCTCTCCCTATTACCTCAGATCGAGTTTGCAATTAGAGAGAAAAAAACTCTGTAAAATATAAGTCAAAAGTCTTGTCCAAGATATCCCTAACAAGAAGATCCCAGGACAAGATGTCATTCCACCAGAAGTCTAAAGGAGGGGGCAGGAGGGAGAAATGCAAGAATAGATGAAATCGACAACACAGATGGAAACTTATGTTAAGACATAACTTCTTTATCCAATGTTGTCAATCTTCATCTATTCTTCTCTAGTGGGACAGAGCTCCTAGTTACCTTAGATACTGTGTGGCCTTATGGAAGAACATTCCTGAGAATCATATAACCAAAGGATGCCCTCCCCTGGAGGCCATATCCAATTTGCAATGGGTAATAAATGTATGAGGCTCAGCCCAAGTTGCAGCTGCACAAATTTCTGACAAGGAAGGTTTGGAATAAAAAACGGCAGACGTCGCCATCAATCTAGCAGAATATGCCTTTACTGGCATAGGGAGTTTCATGTTTCATTTCATGTAAATGAGGGATACACAATCCCTCAACCATTTTGACAGAGTGATCTTGGACCTTGCTCAAAGTTGTACTAGCAAAGAATACAATAACTGTTCTGATCATCTAAATTTAGTTTTATATAGACATAAACGTAATTGCCTGTGTACACTCAGAAGGCACAGGCAGTACTTGCCTTTATTTGAAAAATTTGGGAAGAATACAGGCAAGTCTATGGACTGGTAGATATTGGTCTCCGAAATCACTTTAGGAAGAAAAGTTGGATTTGTTCTGACTGACACACTGTCTTTATGGAAAATTAAATATGGAGCTTTAGAGCATAAGGCCTGTAATTCAGAGACCTGTCTCGCCGAAATGACAGCTATGAGAAATAATGTCTTCCAAGAAAGGAATTTTAAATCACAGGTAACTGCAGGTTCAAATGGAGGTGAAATAAGTGATTGTAACACAAGAGTTAAGTCCCATGGTGGGAGAAGGTCTTCGGAATGGGGCTTCAGAGTAATGTGCCCTTAAGAAAAACCTGACAAAGTCTGTCAGAAATTAAGGGTTGGTCCCCTGATACCATTACGAAAATTTGAAACAGCTGCTAAGATAACTCTGATTGTGGAAGCAGAAGCTCCTTTATTAAAGATGGCAGCTAGAAACTCCAGAATCTTTTCTACTGGCGTTGAAAAGGGGTCCAGACCATTATCAAAAGCCCAAACAGAAAATCTTTTCCATTTGCTAAGGTAAAGATTCCTGGTGGATGGTTTATGTGATGCGAACAAAATGTGTCGCATGGGGGAAGGTATACTACTATGCCTGGTGACTATCGGAATTGGAGAAACCAAGCAGTTAGCTTGAGAGTCTGTAGATTGAGATGCGCTAGTCCTTGGGGGTGGGACAAAAGATCTGGAACTGGGTCCAGAATCCGTGGGTGGTGTAGTAGATAAGGCCACAGGAAAGGAAACCATATTTGTCGAGTCCAAAAAGGGGCAATGAGGATCACTTAGCTTCTCAACCAAGCTGCTTTCTTCAGGAAAAGAGGGATCAGAGGGAAAGGGGGAAAAGCATAAAGGAGATCCAGGGGCCAATCGTGGAGCAGAGCATCCCTGGGCGACTCCCCCTGAGGGGGAATTACGGAAAAGTAGTTTCTGCACTTACTGTTCAGGGGTGAAGCAAACAGGTCGCAGCAAGGATGGCCCCAGTGAAGAAAGATGATCTTCGCTACTTTGGGATTCGGAGACCACTCGTGAGGCATAAGGATGCATCTGCTCAGTTTGTCTGCAATCATGTTTGAACTCCCCGGGATGTGCGTTGCTATCAGAAAATGATTGGAAGTAACGGCCCACTGCCACACCCGGAGGGTTTCCTGAAAGAGTGGGTAGGACTTGGTTCCACCCTGTTTATTGATGTACCAGACTACAGACATGTTGTCTGACTGGACAGCTATCGGTTAGGCAGAGTGAAATGCTTGCAATGCCAGAAGCACTTTTCGTAGCTCTAGAACACTGACATGCAGGTTGGCCTTGGAGGGGGACCAAGTGCCTTGGACTGTCTTCTGAAGATAATGCACCCCCACCCCATCTGGAAGCATTTGTGGTCACTATGGCCTTGGGCTGTGGGGGAACAAAGGGACAGCCTAGAAGAATATCCTCTGAGTGCATCCACCAGGATAGGTCGTTCTTGCATTGACTGGATATGAAAACTAGATGATCCATGGGATGGGTCAGAATAGACCATTAGCTTGCAAGTAACCACTGGAGAAGTCTCATGTGAAATCTTGCCAGTGGAACTAATATGATCGCTGCTGCCATTGAGCCCAATGCCTAAAGAATCTGCTAAGCAGGAATTTTGCTTGAGCAAAGAAGAGGATGAGCCTGCAACTGTATTTTCTGTAACGTGTGTAGGGGAAGCGATGCTATGCAAGATATAGTGTTGAGGCAAGCTCCAATGAATTCCATGTCCAGATAAGGGGTTAACTGAGATTTCGCAGGACTGACCGTGATGCCCAACTGATGGGATAGCTTCAGAATGAAGTCCATAGTCTGCAATAGTAGATGCTTGGTGGGAGCGGTTAGGAGCCAGTCATCCAGGTTAAGGAAACACTCGGAATCCGTGCAGCCTCAGATGTTCTGTGATTGCTGCCATACACTTGAACACCCTGGGGGCTGTGGTGAGGGCAAAGGGCAGCAATCTGAATTGGAAATGACTGGCTTCTATTCAGAAGAATAGAAACTTTCTCGAGCATTTGTCCACTTTTATGTGGTAATAAGTGTCTTAAAAGTTGATAGAGCACATCCAACCATCTTTCTCTAAGAATGGGAGAACTGACTGAACTGTGACCATCTGGAATTTTGCCTACTGGACAAATTTGTTTACAATGCTGAGATCCAAAATTGGTCTCCAGTCCCCTGTTTTCTTTGGCACTAAAAAGAATCCTGAGTAAAAACTAGATCCTAATTGGTCTGGTGGGACTTCTTCATGACTCCTTCTTCTAGAGGCTTTTGTACTTCTGCTACTGCTTGAACTCTCTGACTGGGTGGAACATCGGGGAGTCTTTCTGAGGTTCTCAGGTAAAAGGTGACAGGGATTAAATAACCTCTGGAAATTATTCTTACCACCCAGGCATTGGTGGTTACGAGTCGCCAGGTGACTGGGTGGAAGAAGAATCTTCCCCAGACGCTTCCAGATGTAAGCAGTCGGGCCCCCCTTCAGGAGAGCTGATAAGGTTGACCAGAGAACAAGACCCTGGTACCCTGATTCTGTGGACCACCCCTGTCTCTGCATGGCATCTTCCATTGTAACACCCCCTCTCTGCCCCGAGGGGAGTCCAAACCATGTGCCCTGGAAAGGCTTCTGGAATTTCTTGAACCACATCTTGCCACTCCTTTGACTCCTGGAATAGGATCATTGAGGAGTGGAAAAACATACGTCCACAGCAGACAAAGTCTTTCCATCCTTTTCACACCTGTACACAGTTTCCTTTACTTTGGGATGAAACAAAGAGGATCTGTAAAAAGGAGGCAATGATGAAGGAAGACTTGAATGGCTCTGCAAACTCGCACAGGCACATCTAAGCATGTCTTTGAATAGCAACACCTGAAGCTGATGACTTGGTCACCCCTTCAGCTCTATGTGCAGGGAGACTTATGGACAAGTTCTAAATAGACTCCAGGGTAGCTAGCTGGAGGTTACTTTTTCTTGGACCCCCCCCTCAGCAACTGCTCCCACCAGGGTATCTGACAGCTGTTTGACCAGATCTCTTTGAAGTCTTGTGAAATGTGCCAAAAATTTCAAGGACCTGATGGAGAAGGTTGATGCACAGACCCGCTTCCCAAATCTGTCCATCACCTTGGACTCTTGGTTTGGGGGATGGACAGTAGAACTTTCCTTGGCTAGTTCTTTCTTGGTGGCGGCTGTTACCATCATGGCATCAACTACTAAGCCCTTAGCCCAATGTGGTTGGTCTTCAGGAGCAGAAAGAATTTTGTCAGTTCTCCAGAGGACAGGTTCTACAGACTCAGGAGCCTTCCAAGCCTGCTGAGCGATCAGTTTAATTAAGTCGCCAGCAGGAGGGGTAGCCCAGGAGGTAGAAGGGTGTGCACCAAAGGCCTGCAAGTACACAGACTCCTCACAAGACAGGTTTTTGGACATCCAATCACCCCTCTGTTTTAGAATCTCAAGAATGTCTCCAAAGGAGATGTCTTCCAGGGGTGACCATGGGGAACCCTCCCCCTCATCGAAATCAGTGTCCTCTGTAACAGATATTTCACAAGAATCAAGGTGTTTCCTCTTACACAATCTCGTCCGAGGAGGGTCTTCAGTGAGAACATCTGAGAAGGACTTGGAAAAGGGGGTGCCTTTAACAGGCAAGTCTTGTTACCTTGGTTCTCGCTGTCCAGGGGTTGAGGTTGGCATCAGAACTGAAGAACCTGGGTTCACAGGGAAAGAGTCCGGTATCCCAGGAGCCACCCAAAATTAAGCAGTGGCCAAACATATTTCCATAACCTGAAAGGCAGAACCCCCTGAGGAGGGATGGGAGCCCAGAACAGAGAAAGACATACTCGGAAATGGGGTCAAATCCCAGCCAGAGAGCCCCACCTGACAGAATGGAACACAGGACGGATCTCCTGCTGGTGCAGCTGAAAGAGATACACCCGGCTCCATAGAGAAACTCAGGGCTGGCTCGAACAACCCCGGGCCCGACAGTAAAAAGATGGTCCCAGGGACTGAGGGAGTCAGAGCCAAACTTTGTGTCGAAGACAGAAGTGTTGTCAACACCGAAGCCATTGCAACCT
Source organism: Protopterus annectens (assembly GCF_019279795.1). Classification (NCBI taxonomy): domain Eukaryota; kingdom Metazoa; phylum Chordata; order Ceratodontiformes; family Protopteridae; genus Protopterus; species Protopterus annectens. The sequence continues at coordinate 500,163,239 of NC_056745.1, forward strand.
GAGAACTTGGAGTTGAAAGCTCTAAATCCTGCGAAGATGTCAGAGGAAGAGAATAAGAAGGGGTCGACAGAAAAAAAACCCCTCTGCACCAGAAGGGAGAGGGGCCTGAGAAGATGAGGGGGGACCCCGGGCTGCCAAGATCTGATCCACCAACCTAACAATATCAGCCTCAGAGAGAATTCTAGTAGAGCGCATGGACAACCCAGAAGGCGAATCGGGATCTCTCAAGGAATGGGTTATGGAGCTGTCCACAGAACAGGTCTAAGGAGGGATAATAGACAGACCTGAATTCTGTAGATACAATCAACTTTGGCACTGTTTGCTGTACAGTGGGAGAAAACAGCAGACATGGTAGAAGTGACAGTCAGCACCAGTGTCGGAGCAGTCGCAGCTGAACTTTGAGCAATTGCTTTAGCCAGTGTAGAAGACACCAGTATGCTTTTTGGTGCCAGAAGACCATTCTGAAAGCTGCGGAACCTTAACTTTCGGTTCTATAGAGGAACCTTCGGAAGCATGTTTATGTTTTTTGACAATTGGTGTCGATGGAAACGTCTGAACCGAACAGGTGGATTCTGATCCAGAGGACGGAGGTGACTGTTCGGCCTTGGACAAGATTTCTTCAAAAGGGGCTTTAAGGAGCCCTTTAAGAATAAGTTTGTTCTTCCTCTCTACCAGGGTTTTATTACTGAAACCCTGGCAGACAGAGTAGTCCATACTCACATGGGGAATACCCAAACAGTAAACACAGGATTCATGATTATCAGAGTTTGGCATTCTCCTGCCACACTGTGTACACTGTTTAAACCATGTAGTGGAGCTTTTAGGCTTCTCTGCCATATTCCTGAATAAAATGAGCAGGAAGGCAGAAGGGAGACAAGGTGGTTTAGAAATCAGACACTCACACTAAAACAGGGCAAAATCTACCAACAATGGTAGAAAGGTTAACAACTGTAAAGAGAAAGAGAGGGAAGGGAAAAATTACCAATGATGGTAAAGGGGAAAGAATATACCAGCGGTAAGGGAAAAAAAGCACACACACTAAGGGTGGACCCAGGTTTTTGAAAGGAAGTAAAAAGTCTTAGATAAATAAAAGAATAATAATATAATAATATACTTGGCTACAACAGAGTCGGCTGACGCGTCTTTTCATAAGAGCAGCAAATGAGATCTGGGGTAATGTGGAGAGGGGCACTGTGAGTAGACTTGCAGCTTGAGAGTTTTTTTGGTTGACGTGAGCTATATGATGGCCGGATTGGTTCCGAGGATAGGAACTGTAACCCACTAGCTAAGAATAGATAAAGACTGACATCAGATCAGATGTTATGGAGAAAAGTGTTTTGTTAGACAAGACATAATGAAAGTAAGTTATCACTTGTTTGATAATGTCATGCTGGTATGCTGTAAAATGCCCATATCATAAAAATAATGTTTCACTCTCTAGATGGCATATCTTTTCACCTTCATGATTTGGAAATTGTGGTGGTGTATGTGGGAAAGGGCTGTGGAAATGCAGTGTATGCTGCAGAATGTGCATTTGTATATTTACTCACAAGTGTAATGTATCAAAGTTATATACAGCATGTGGTGTGTGTGCGTGTACACTTGTGTCTTACACATTGTGTGGGTGGTGTCAATGTTATGTGTGTGCTGTCGTTATTAGTTTGCATGGTTAATGGTGCACTAGAATGGTGTTATGGCATAATTTGAGGTGTTTGGTTTAGACAATGAACATTGCAATTGTGATTGTAAAGAGATGCATAATAGCTAATTTTGGGTGGTACATTATGTGTGTGTTTGCGCGTGCTCGCATTCAGTATTTGTAACAGAGAAGATAAGAGAAATGTGGAACACAGGCACAGAGACACCTACCTCATGCCTGTGTGTTTGCCAGCTGATTTCAGCAGTGTGTTTTGACTGCTACGGTGTGTGTGGTTACAACATGACAATTGAATAGACCACGATGTCTGACTTACAAACAGTAGCCAACTAAAATAAAAAAATGAGCACAGCCCTGAGTGGGGGAATTATGAGCACTTTAGAATAATCATGATATTCATTGAGGAAAAAAGTAAACAGAATTGCAACAAGATCCACTGAAACCATTGCTAGGTCATCTGCAGATTGCTTAAAAATAACTATGGTATAAAACACAAAGCTTATGACAGTCGCTTAATTTCCCAAGGAACTGTCAAAATTCTTAGGTAGCAGTGAATAGAAAAGGATGTAGCAGTGTAGACTGGAAAGTAGTATTGACATTAACTTGGAGAGAAAAGTGTGCATGTTGCTAGGGGCAGTGACAGTATGCATTATATTGCTCTTACAGAGAAGTACACTGAGTAACATCAGAAAATGTGCATGGAAATTTCAATGACTATGTATACTAAAGCAACAGTAAGGATAAGTAGAAGGTAACATCAGTGGCCTGTCTGAGAGTTAACAAGATTGACAACTCCATTATTATGATAAGAGCATTCGCTTGCAGACATATAAACAGCTGTGCGTAGCCAATATGAATTGTAATAAATAGAGCAGAACACAGTTTCTGGAATACTTAAGACTCCTGCATGTTAAGGATTTATGACATTATTTACTGTGAAAGTGCTATTCAGATGACATGAATAAGAAGAGAGATGAGGGAACACTTTTACTGGCACGCCACAAAGACAGTTCTGTCTAATGTCTACTGTTATGCATAGGTGACTAAAGTTTGCATGGCAGGAAATGTGATGTTGTGGCTTACTGGGGGAGGGAAAATGGGAGGAGTAACTTGAGAAGAAACTAAAGCACACAAAAGCAGCATCTCCCAAAAAAAGTCCGTTATCTCAGCAATGAGTTGATATTTCTGGATGCTTTTTTCATTGAACGTGTAACATCAGTAGGAAAAACATTTGTAAGAGGCACTGCAGAACAGTAAGTGATACTAGTACCAAGGCCTCTCAAAATTAACACTGCTTCTCTGTTTTTCCATTCTAAGTGAATGGAACTAAGATGTGACAGTCTAGCCATGGGCACTATAATCTCAACTGTTGCACTATGGGGAAGATTTAGCTTTAGAAGAAAGCAAGCTCTGATCAGGACTGTCTGCCCCCGAAAGGACACTGAGGGTTACAAACACAAAAAACTTTGTACTGACTACTACTTTCTGATGAACACAGGTTATCAATGTGTAGAAATTCGAGAAAAGATAAAAAAAAAAAAAAAAACGGGTGTTTTTTTAAATGTTTTCCTGTAGTGGTCCATTAAGACAGGAGTTTTCGCCCATATGTTAAGGTGTATTTATCTGCCATTTAAAACTTCTTGGGACTGTGGTATTTTGGGGTACTCCACTTTATTTAAAACAGTTTTGAAAGCAGAGTTTACATTTGAGGCTATCAATTTTAAACAGTGCTTTTTTACAAATTCAGACCCCCCCCAAAGACTTTTGTCCTATTCTCTTTGAACCAACAGACTGCAGCTTTAACGTTTCCTTCCAAGAAAATTTGATAAAATCACCACAGGCAGAATAACTTTGGAGTTTTGGGCCCTCATCTACACAGCATTTTATATGGCCTTCTAAAAGGAAGGGGTGGTCCCCAAGACTAGTGCCTCATTTATGCCTAATGCAGTCTCAGAGATGGCACTTTGCTGTTAAGCTCTCGGTTTCCTTTTTCCTTTCTAAAACCTTAGAACAAGGAAGACAATGTCTTGCATCTTTTGGCTGTGCATGCACAACTTGGGTTGTATCTATACAGAACAAAGGAGCTTAGGCAGACTGACCAAGTCTTTGTACCTTCATGGTATGTAAACAGGCAAGATTTTGGAATATGGCCAATCACTAGGGAAGCAATAAGGTCAGTCTCTGGACTACCCTAGGTGTTTATAAATTCAATCTCCACTTGCAGATACTGGAAACTTGCCTGCTGAGACATTCTAAGCAGAAGGAATACAATAGGCAAAGGACAACATTGAATCTGTGGAGTGGGTACTCCTTTGCTTGTTAGTCAAGTACTAGGTTAGTTGCCCTTGTGGGCCATTTTAAGCCTAGCTAATTTTCCTCGTAGAGCTAAGAATCAAACCCTGTACCTTGTGCCTGTAAGGTAAAACACTTTAACCATTACACAAATCCCCAACCCACATTTGAGAATACCTGAGCACTAGCTCGGCCAGAAGGCCTAGCACATAGAAGATGATGGCTAACATCCTGATGCTGATTTGTCTGCTTCTGTTTCTATTTTAACAGGTGCCCTGGATTTTCACAGATCCCACGTAAATTCCACTCTCTGGGGATGGTCAGAGGCATTCAACATTAGGGTTTGGTGTAAAAAAAAAAAAAATATTAGGTCTGTTCCTTTTTTTGGGTTGACAAAGGTCATTCCAGGCAAACCTTTACTTATATCACTGTTTAAAGCCTCCTGGTTTAGGTCCCTTGGACGCAGTGGATCTTTAATTGGAGGTCTAAACAGACATCTTTGAGGAAGGGTTTGCAGACCTTGTGTGAGGTGAGAGACTGACCTTTTAGACCCACGCGGAAACTGCTAACTGCACCCTGACTGCTGAGTAAAGTACAGTTGTGTACACTTACCATAAATGTAGATGTTCGAGTGTATTCACTGCTACAGTCATTACATTTGGGAAATCTGCTGGCAGGTTGCCCTCAGTCGGCCTGAATAACAAAGTCTTGGGTCCTGCGTCGGTTGCCGACTCCTCTTCCATGAAGTCAGGTCGTCAGGGGTATAAAACATACAGCCAAAGCCATTTTCTTCAGTTTTTCTTGCCCCAGATGTCAGGTGCCCCCCAAAAGGGGAGTATATATATATATATATATATATATATATATATATATATATATATATGCGATTGTAACAACATAAACTTTACCTTCATCTAACAGCAAATACACCACAAAGGCTGTAGAATATAGTGAAGGAAAGAGAAGTTCTAGAAAAAAGGGGGATGGCGGGTGGGTTACCCAGACTGCAACAGTGAATACACTCGAACATGTACATTTATGGTAACTGTACACAACTGTACTATGTTCTTCGTGTTTCACTGCTGCAGTCATTACATTTGGGTAGAATCCCAAAGCTATGGATGGGAGGATGGAGCTAAATAGCATTAGGAGCGACTATAAGGCCCAGCAGAACTGCAGTGGCAAAGCCTGCCCTGGACTTGGAGAAGAGAGGCAAATGATAATGCTTTGTAAATGTATGAACCGAGCTCCAAGTAGCAGCTTCTAGAATGTCTTTGGTTGGAACTCCTCTGAGAAAAGCTGCTGAGGTAGATGCAGCCCTGGTGGAATGTGACCCGATTTCCTTGGGCACCGGTTTACCATGATGCAAGTAGCAGAAACGAATGCAGTGGCTTATCCACTTTGAAATAGTCTGCTTTGAAATAGCCTTCCCCTCTGATCCTGCAGCAAATGACATCAGTAGTTGCTCGGACTTTCTTAGAGATTTGGTCCTGTTTAAGTAGAATCTTAGTTGTCTGTGTACGTCCAAATTAAAGCAGAATCTGCTCCTCCTTGTTCTGTGGATTTGGGTAAAAAAATTGGCAGGTGAATAGTTTGGTTAAGAGCCACACTGGATACCACCTTAGGCATAAAGGAAGGATTGGTCCTTAGGGACATCCTGTCTGGATGAAATGTAATAAAAGGCTCCACAGCCATGAGGGCATGTAGTTCTGAAACCCTTCTAGCTGAAGTGATTGCCAGAAGGAAAGTTGTTTTCCAAGATAAAAACTTTATATCCGCAGTAGCTGCTGGTTCAAAAGGAGGCAGGGTGAGCTTTTCCAGCACAAAATTGAGGTCCCATGCAGGAGTTGGTGATCTTCTAGGAGGCCTTAAATTTTTGGCCCCTCTAAGATACTGTTTTAGCACAGGATGAGAAAAGATGGGAGGCTCTGTGTTGTAATGAGCCGAGATGGTAAAGGCATGGATTTTTATTGATGAAAAAGACAGACCATTGTCAAGCATCTCAGTCAAGTATTGTAAAATCTGAGGAATATTTGGCTTTGCTGTGTCCGTTCCTTGTGCTTGGTTCCAAGCACAGAATCTCTTCCATTTATCAGCATAAGAATTTCTAGTACTAGGCCTTCTGGCTTCCAAAATGACACCCATCACAGATTTACTGAGAGGTGTTGTTTGAATAATTACATGATCAGCCACGCTGCCAGGTTCAGAGTTTGGAGCTGATTGTGCAGAATTTGATTGCTCTGCTGAGACAGTAGATGAGGTATTTGAGGCAAGTACCAAGGAGGGAGTTGAGACATATTCCTTAGAATTGGGTACCAGTGCTGGCGAGGCCAGTCCGGGGCAATTAAAATCATTTTTGTTTTTTCCCCATATGACCTTTAGTAAGAACTTGGGGAGAAGAGGCAGAGGAGGAAAGGCATAGACTGACAGGTTTTTCCAACTGAAGGATAGGGCATCCACTTTCCATGCTTGTCTGTGATAAGACCTTGTGCAGAATTTGTCCAGTTGATAATTTTGGGGAGAGGCAAATAGATCTATGTCTGGACTCCCCCATTTCTCTGTTATCATGCTGAAGACTTGTGGGTCCAGTTTCCACTCGTGAGGGTCCATAATATTTCTGCTTAGAACGTCTGCCAGAGTATTTTGTTTTCCTGGCAGGAATTAAGCTTGAATATGTACTTGGTAAGTCAGGGCCGTGTCCCACAATTCCATGGCTACTCTGCAAAGGAGGTAGGAATGTGTACCCTTCTGCTTGTTTATGTACCACATAACTGTGGTGTTGTCCGTCTTTATCAATAGTTGTCCTGGACGAAGTAAATCCTTGAAGGCTGTCAGGACATTCTGAACAGCTAAAAGCTCCTGGTTGATATGCAGATGCATTTGTTTTGGGCTCCATATGCCCTGAATGCATCTCCACACCAGGTGGCTCCCCAAGCATAGTCTGATGCGTCTGTAGTTAGGGTTTGGGAGGCAGGGGGTAGAGTGAAAGACCGTCCCATGTTCTGGTGACATGTCTCTGCCCACCAAAGAAACTCTTGTTGTAGGCAGGGAATGAGAGGAATCATTGTTTCCAGACTGTGACAATGTTGACTCCATACACTTTTTAGATACCACTGTAGTTTCCTCATATGCAGTCTTGCATATGGAATTAGTAGAATGCAGGATGCCATGAACCCCAAAGCCTGCAGAATTTGTCTTGCAGATAACTGGGTTTTTGTTGCCATCTGCTTGAAGTAAATAGTCAGTTGCCTTTGTTTGTCTGGCGTAAGGTAAGCCATCTGGGCAGTTGTATTCAAGCTTGCACCCAGAAATGTAATTTTTTTGAGAGGGTACCAGTTGTGATTTCTTTTCGTTTATTGTGTACCCTAGGCATGTTAGAAGCCTTTTTACAAATGCCAGATGCTGAAGAAGAATGTCCTTGTTTTCTGCATGAATGAGACAGTCCAAGTAAAGATAGACTTGTATGCTTCTTTGTCTGCAAAATGCAATTACTGGTGCCAGGCACTTTGTAAAGACCCTGGGTGCAGTAGATAAGCCAAAGGGCAGTACAAAGAATTGGTAATACATAAAACCAGCCTTGAAGCAGAGGTATCTTCTGCACGATTCCCTTATTGGGATATGAAGTATGCCTCTTTTAAGTCTAGAGTCACTAACCAAGCGTTCTTGCCCAGCATAGGCAGAAGCTGTTGTAAAGTCAGCATTTTTAATTTTGGGAAGTCCAAGAATGTGTTCAAAATCGATAAATCCAGTATTAGACGCCAGGGATGGTCTTTTCTGGGTACCAGGAACAGTGTTGAATAAAATCCTTGCCTTTTTTCCTGTTCTGGTACTGGTTGAATAGCCCCCATATCCATGAGGGACGTAACTTGTTTCTGTGCCTCTACCCATTGATTTTGTGGCAGATCTGGCCAACTGTTTGGAATTGGCAAGGTATGGAAATGAAATCTGTATCCCGGGATACTATGCTTAATATCCACTTGTCCTGGGTTATTAACTGCCAATTTTGAGCATGAAGTGCTAAATTTCCCCCTAAGGGGGCTGCCAAAAGATAAGTGCTTGGTGATGGCAGAGAGAAGTCATTGAGACTGCTTACTGTAGGGTAGTGCTGTTTCCTCCAGATCTGGAGGTAGAGGCACCCCATTGCTTTGACCTGTAAGAACCCTGTGATTGGTATCTAGAGCCTTTTGAGCGCCTGGATTTGCCTTGTGAGGCTCTGCTGGATACAGGAAGGGACCAGTTTTTTGTAGGCCAGTGTCTACTGAATCTGGGTGGCTGCACTTGTAAGAAATCTTTTACAGTTTGCATACATTTAGCTTTGTCTTCCATTTTCTTTAAAACCTCTTCTGCCTTATTACCAAACAAAGTATCATGCTGTAAAGGTGCATCCAACAATTTAGCTTTAACATGGTCAGGCAGATTTTGCTCCTTGAGCCACATGCCTTCTAATCACAGATCCAGTAACTGCGGCCCTGCAAGAGGACTCCAAGGAATCAAAACCACATTGCAAAGTATGCTTTCCAACCTGTTCTGCTGCATGCAATAATTCCTGTAATTCTTTATTTTCCACACAATCAGAAATCAACATCATTTATTGTTTAAATAAGCCCATAACATGCTGTTGATATTTAAGCATATGAAACTGGCAGTTTAAGGCCCTAATTGCCAAGGTTGCAGATGTATAAACCTTCTTTCCCCATCTATCCAGCGCCCTGAAATCTCTATCAGAGGGGGTAGGATTCTTGGCTGTAGAGGCCTTTACACCCTTGGGACCCTGTGAGATAGTTTCAGGGTCAGCAGCAGGATTTTTGAATAAAAATTTGTGGGAGTCAGGAACCCTGTAATATCTGTCTGGCTTACTAGGAGCTGGAGGTAGGAAATCAGGAGCCATGCTTGATTCCGAAAACACATCATCAACAATGTCCAACACAAGAGGTATAGCCAAAGGTCTATGCTGAGGATAAAGAAGGAAATCCCTAAGCCTCTTTTTTGATTCAGAGAAATTCTGACTCTCCCAATGAAAATGTTCCCTTAAAGTATGCAAGGTTTCTCCAAAAGAATAATTTTCAGGAGGAGATGCAGATGGGATGGATTCTTCAGCATCTGAATCCTCATAGGGTGGTATAGAAAATTCCTGATCAAAAGAAATAGAAACCTGATCTGAAGATTCATAATCAGTGTCTTGCCTAGGCCTCTTATCAGGAGGGGGTTGGAAACCCCTGATCAAGGTAATTAAGTCCTCAGCCATTTTGATATTCTGTTTTTTAGGCATAGGGGCATGAGCACGTGGCTCATGCGTCAGTTTTTTAGCCTTAGCTTTTTGTTTTTGAAGCTGGCGTCAGTTTTATATAGAAATGTTGAGGCCTGGAAACACCCTCAGAAGCCAGTGCTTGCTCAGCGGCTCCGGACCCATCCGAGGGAGAGACATCCACAGCTATAATACTCTGAGAATCTCGCGGCATGCTGGACTCCACATGCGTCTCAGTAGAGGCCTGCGACTCAAAAGTAGCGAGTATCACGGGCTGAGAAAGTGCCTTACTGAGTACTGGCGAATGGCTTAGGAGAAACTTCGTCATCGGTTTTGGACGTTCAACGGCCTGCCTCTGTCCTTTTCTTTGCGTTTTTTTTGTGAACTCCGGTAGTCGGATTGCTATCCGATGACATTTCAGGGTAATTAAATCTGTTTCCAAAATATTTTGAAGCAAAGATATTCCGACGCTTAATAGTATGTTAGTTAAATCTAGCACAAAACCGACAGCAAGGCACGTTGTGACCTGGGCCTAGGCAAGGAATACAGTACAAATGAAAATCCTTATGAGGTATTTGCTTCCCACAAGTAATGCAATTATTAACTTTTACTGACATCGGTAAGGAGCAAGAAAAAGTTTCCCCAACGGGGTACTTAGCTTTAATTGAAGACTTCGGTTCTGAAACTCGAATGCGAAAATTTCAGGAGTCGGCTGACCGGCACTTGTGAACTGCTTCTGCTTCGGGCACTGCGCAGCAAGAAAGACTGGAAAAAATGGCGTCGTCTGCATGTTTTATACCCCTGACGACCTGACGTCATGGAAAAGGAGACAGCAACTGACGCAGGACCCAAGACTTTGGAATTCAGGCTGACTGAGGGCAACCTGCCAGCAGATTACCCATATGTAACGACTGCAACAGTGAAACACGAAGAACATCTGGAACATAAATGAAAAACAGATGCTAGGAATTGGAGAACATCTGCCACAGGTGCAGAGAAGGGCTTAATGTTTTGTTGTTTATTCTAGATGGCAAATCTCGCCAATTTACTTTTAAATATCTTGCATGCGGAACCTTTTTGGGGTGCTGTCAGGATGCTGACCACCTTCAAAGCGCTATCTCTGTATTCTGTCTCCCATAGGCTGCTGAGGGAAGATCTATGCCTGGCATACAAGGTATCATTAGACCCCACACTGAAGGACCTCCTGCACATCCGCAAAACAATCAGCACCACATTACCTGTTCTAAAGATTTAAACCTTGCATGTGATACACACAACACCTGCTGTAGAGACAGGTATGTATCCCAGAGATTATACCTTTGATGGAACAGACTGCCCATCCATGTGAACCACAGTTTCTCTCTAAGCCAACTCAAGTGTAACTTGGACAACTGGATGGGAAACAGGATATTTATCCCTGGTTTGGCACCTGTCTCTAATGGACACAGGCAGGCTGTAAAATGGTTCATCTCACAAGCCCCTGCTTACACTTATCAAGGATATCGGAACGTGTCAGAGATTTGGGCTAGATGGATGGCTAGGCTTAAAAAGACCCCAGCGATCATTAGCCTAGTACACGCCTAAAAATTAACAACCACTGCAGCTGGGGACTCAGCACTGGCCAAAATTGGAACTGGAAAAAAAAAACCAAGCGGTTAACTTCAGATTATTTATGTCAGGGTTGGCTTCCTGGATGGGTGTAACATTAGATCCTGACCGGGATGCAGGAGCTAAGGGGCTTTCGAAGTTGGGGCTTCAAAACAGGGAACCAGATGTGTTCATAGCTAGGTACTAGGCTATTAGCCCTAGGGCCTATATAAGCCTAGCCAAAAAGGTACTCTGGCTTTCGCCACACAAGAAAATTATTTTCCTGTGCCCTTGTCGAGCAGAGCTACAGAGGTGATCCCTGGGGTGAATTTCCTATTTGCCATCCAATCATCAAGATTTTTCTTGAAGAATGCTAATGAGGAGCTTTGTTTGATACAGATAGGTAGTTTGTTCCAGAGTATGGGAAGTCTCTGGGACAGGAATCTATCCCTCCAGCATGTTCCGTTTATTGTGGTGATAAGGTTTAGGTTCCTAGAGCCAGGACCAGAAAGGGATTATGAGGATGGGCCATAAAGGGATTATGAGGATAACTGCTGCCTTGCTTTCTGGAGAAACCTGGGTATTGGGGGAAGAAGATAAGTACAAAGCATGGAGCTACTGCTGAGACAAATTGTCTCTTGCCAATAGTCCCACTGGTGGAATCAAGGCAAAGCACTTGCTGCATCTGGTGTTTTTGGGAGTGTGGAAGAGGCCACTGCAAGGCTTGCCTCAGTGATGACAGCTCTGGTTGGCTACCACTGGTGTGAGGGACCACTAGAGAGGCTAGAGGAGAGCCCTGCTTAGCCTGTCCACCAGACAACTGTGCACTGCAAGAAAGTTGTGACAAGGCCGTCACCTTTTACCAAACCCCAACCACTACCCAACAAAATGAGTAAGATTTGGTCACTTCCTGCTTGTTGACTTATTAAACTACCATCATGTTCTTTGTTGGAACAGATGGCACACCTTGAGGAAGGTGGTCCTGATGTTCCTGGAACACAAGAAGAACCAGCTTTAACTCCAAGACATTTATGTGTAAATTTGCATCTATTTCTACCTGCTGACCTTGGACCTCTGTAATCTCTCCCCCACAGGGAAGATGCATCCATAGTTACTATTGATACTGGGTTTGGAGCTATGAATGGTTTCCCTGCAAAGGCTAGTGGTAAATGTAACCACTAACCACCACCTCAAATGAGACCAGCATGAGTTTGTAATCATGATGGTTTTGGACTGAGGCTGTAAGTGTTGAGACCACTGAGAGTGAAGGAGCCAATTAAAATTCTTATGTGGAAATGTGCAAAGTGAACCATGAAGACTGAAGAAGCCATGAGACCCAGACATAACTCCCAACCTCAGAGCAAGAAATCTGGATGAAGCCAAAAATAATGGGGGGACAAAAGGCCAAATAAAGGGACAGATTTTAAATAGTGGTCTTATAACACAAAATGTTGCTAGAACACGTTTTCCAATAGCATGCATGTTCTGAAGGATATGACATCTGAAACCCAAATGACTGTTATTACTTAGTGACTTCAAGCTCCAGTGATTTGCCAGAAAACAAAAAGTTGAGCCAAAAATCTGGACATTCCACAAAAATTTTGACAGTTGAGAGGTAAAACAGAACTCTCTGTACTACAGCTGTGTATGGACATGAGCTGAGCAGAAGGGAGTGAATGGTTAACTTAAGAGTTTTTCCTGCTGCAAGGAAACTATTGCCTGGGTGGTGTCCAGATGGCATCCTACAAATGACTGCTTGGACAGGAATCAGACTGGACTTGAGAAGACTGCCTGTTGTTCCCAAGGAGTTGCAGAGACTGAGATAAGATGTCCCTCATCAAAGCCAGACACTATTGATGGGACAGTTATGAGACAGTTGTCGACTTACTGGAAAATCTTTTAACCCTTGAGTTGTAGATGTGCTACTACGATGGCCATGCAATTGGTAAACACCCGGGACTGTGGCAAATCCGAACAGCAAGTCCCTAAACTGCTAATGCCTGCCTCCTATCTGGAAGACTAGAAATCTCCTCAACTTCTTTGCAATCTTTATGTGAAGGTAAGCACATCCATTTGTTCTCCCTGATACAAAGCAGAAGTGACTGCATTGTGACCAAATTTAAGTGTTTAGGTGGCTGAGGACCAGAATGAGCCTTAAGTTTCGAGTATTCCTCAGAACCAAAAATAACACGGAATGAAATCTTGACTGTCTTTGCTCTGGTGGGACCGCTTGAACTGCTGCTTTTCTAGAATAGAATGCATCTCTTTTACAGCCACTCTCACCTGACTGGGTGGCACATCTGGCAATGGCTTGTGGGGCTGCAGAGGGTTTTGGAAAATGGGAATGTAACAGCCTCTGGATACTTTACCTCTTTCCCCATAAGTTTTACATAATGGCCTGCCAGGCAGTCAGATGGAGGGACTTGACTACCTCCAGAGTGGACCAGTCAGGCAGACTCTTGCCTGCGATCTGAAAAGTGCCCATGGTATTCCAGATTTTACAAACCCTTTCTGCTTTTGGGCCAATGTCCACTAAAGGGGCCACTTCTGCTGATAGAATCAGACAGTTGGCGCTTTGACTTCCTAAACCAGACAGATCAAGACCCCTTTGGTTCCTACTGCAATGACCTCTGGGGACCATGACATAACTACTGCAGAAAGGGTTTTACCATCTATTTCCCTCATTCGTGAGTAACTCCTTAAAGTCATCCACAAAGTCACACAGGTGCAGCCATGCATGGCATTTCATAGCATTAACAGAACTGGCTACCCTAGCCACTCCATCTGCTGCACAATGCATTAGCCACATAAAGAGGCTGGTTATGTTAGATATGTAGTCAAGATAGCTTCAGGGTATTTACTGGACTCTTTCAGAGTAGATAAATCTTGACAAATCTCTCTGGAACCAATTCATATGAGTGGCTTAGTTCAGGGCCCAGAGGGCAAAGGTGCCCCAACCACACATCCACTTCTCCAGCCTAGCCACTGCCTTGGACTCCTTACTGGCTGGGTAAATGGAGGAAGAGAGTCTTCTTTTAAGTCTTACTAGCTGCTGCTATGATGATGGAGTCGATCGCTCAAGATTTTCTCCAATGTAATTCTTCTTTCAGGACCACTACATAATTAAACAGTTACTGCAACAAACTCCAGACAGTCAAGTCAATAAGCTTGTCTGCCAGATGGACCATATGGGATGTAGATGATGCCAACCTGTAAGACTTGAGTAATACCACCTCATCCTGGAGGGGGGGGGTGTTTACAGGTCAAGCTCTCCTCAGGAGCACAAACACTAATACACTGCCAAAAAGAGGTGTCCTCAAGAGGTTACTGTGGGGAGCCCTCTCGATCCTCTGAGTCAGAATGTGAAGTGAGGAACTCTGAAGGGAAGTATAGATGGGTCTCATGTCAAGTCACTGAAGGTAATTTTGGTGAATGGAAAAAAAAAAAGAAAAAAAAAAATGAAAAAGATTCACCGAAACCACTGGCCAGATTTGGAGCCAAAGGAGATGGAAGGACTCCCGTTTCTATGTGCATCAAGTGATCAAAGTCTGCTTCAAAGGTACTCCTGAAAGACCTGAAGGACCTGATCAATAGGTCTAAGAAGGGAAGTTTCTGGTCTAATCTCTCACCAGAAGGTTTTTATCTTGAAAAATCCTGAAGGATGGTCAGATCTGGAACAATCGGATATGGAGGGGGTTTCAGTGCAAGTTTGAGTTCACGCCCAATGAAACCTTGAGCTTTCAAGGCTTTGTAGCTGTGGGAGATGGCTCTGGATCCTCATGTCTCACTTGGGATCATGTCTTTAAGCTTTGAATGCCCCCCCCCCCCAACTTTTAAGTCTTGGAAATCTCTGAATCTGGGTAATAACCCTTTTATTCTCAGCTCGCTAATGCCTTACGGCCAAACCTCTTAAAAATCTCACTGTCCACAGAGAAATGGGGAACACCCAAGCTACACAATGGTTATGAAGATCGTGAGGAGGAAGCTTATGTACATGCATACAACTCTTTTTTTAAGCTAGCTTGTTTATCCACAGTAAACTCAAGAAATTGCCAAAAGTAGAGAAAAAGTATAGTTGCGTACATTTACCATAAATGCAGATGTTCGAGTGTATTCACTGTTGCAGTCATTACATTTGGGTAATCCTGCTGGCAGGCTGCCCTCAGTCGGCCTGAATTCCAAAGTTCTGGGTCCTGTGTCAGCTGCTGTCGCCCCTTCCCTGATGTCAGGTCGTCAGGGGTATAAAAGAAGCAGCTGACGCAATTTTCTTCAGTTTTTCTTGCCCCAGATGCCAGGTGCCCCCTAATAGGGTAGTCATAATTTATATATATATATATATATATATATATATATATATATATATATATATATATATATATATATATATATATATATAAAATACATGCACCAATATAAATTTTACCTTCATCTACAAGCAAATACTCCACATAGGTTGTATAAATCAGAGAAGGAAAGAAAAGTTCCAGCAGTAAAAAGGGGGATGGTGGGTGGGTAACCTGGATTGCAACAGTGAATACACTCAAACATCAACATTTATGGTAAGTGTACACAACTGTACTATGTTCTTCGTGTTTCACTGTTGCAGTCATTACACTTGGGTAGAGTCCCAAAGCTATGGTTGAGTCCCAAAGCTATGGTTGGGAGGCTGGAGCTAAAGAGCATTAGGAGTGGCTATGAGGCCCTGCAGAACTGCAGGGGCAAAGCCTGCCCTGGATTTGGAGTAGCGTGGCAGATGATAGTGCTTTGTAAAGGTGTGCACTGAACTCCAAGTAGCAGCCTCTAAAATGTCTTTGGTTGGTACTCCCCTGTGAAAGGCTGCTGAAGTGGCTGCAGCTCTGGTGGAATGTGGCCTAATGCCCTTAGGCTCTGGCTTGCCATGGTGTAAATAGCAGAAATGAATGCAGTGGCCTATCCACTTTGAAATAGTCTGCTTTGAAACAGCCTTTCCTTGTGATCCTGCAGCATATGCCACTAGTAATTGCTCTGTCTTCCTGAAAACATTGGTTCTGTCCAAGTAGAATCTAAGCTGTCTGTGTATGCTCAAAGAATGCAAAATTCTCTCCCCCTTGTTCTGTGGATTTGGATAAAATGTTGGAAGATGAATAGCTTGGTTAAGAGCCACACTGGACACCACCTTAGGCATAAATGTTGGGTTTGTCTTCAGTGAGACCCTGTCTGGATAAAAGGTTCCACAGCCATGAGGGCCTGTAGCTCTGAAACTCATCTTGCAGAAGTTATTGCTAAGAGAAGAGCTGTTTTCCAAGATAAAAACTTTATATCTAGCAGTAGCAGCTGGCTCATAAGGAGGCAGGGTGAGTTTTTCCAAGACATAGTTGAGGTCTCATGCAGGTACTGGTGATCTCCTTGGAGGCTTTAAATTTTTGGCTCCTCTGAGGTACTGCTTTAATAAGGGATGAGAGAAGATTGGTGGCTCCGTATTGTAATGAGCTGAAATGGCAGAGGCATGAATTTTAATTGATGAAAAAGATAGGCCTTTGTACAGCATCTCAGTTAAGTATTGCAAAATCTGAGGAATATTTGGTACTCCTGTATCTGTTCCCTGTGCCTGGTTCCAAGCACAGAATCTCTTCCAATTCCCAGCATAAGATTTTCTAGTACTAGGCCTTCTGGCCTCCAAAATGACATCCATCACAGGTTTACTGAGAGGTGTGTTTTGTATGACTACATTATCCGCCATGCTGCCAGGTTTAAAGTTCTGAGTTGGGTGTGCAGGATCTGATTGTTTTGCTGGGACAGTAGATGAGGTATTTGAGGTAAGGTCCAAGCTGGGCCTTGAGACAAGTTCCTTAGGATTGGATACCAGTACTGGCGGGGCCAGTCTGGGGCAATAAGTATCATCTTTGGCTTCTCCTGTCTGACGTTTAGGAGCACCTTAGGGGAGGAGAGGCAGTGGAGGAAAGGCATAAACTGATAGGTTTTTCCAGCTGAAAGATAGGGCGTCCACTTTCAATGCTTGTCTGTGATAAGTCCTTGTGCAGAACCTTTTTAGTTGGTAGTTGTGAGGGGAGGCAAACAGATCTATGGCCGGGCATCCCCATTTCCTTGTTATCATGCTGAAGACTTGTGGATCCAGCTGCCACTCGTGGGGATCCATGAGGTTTCTGCTTAGTTCGTCTGCCAGAGTGTTTTCCTTTCCTGGCAGGAATTGTGCCTGCAGATGTACTTTGTAAGTCAATGCTGTGTTCCACAAAGTCATGGTTAGTCTGGAAAGGGGGTAAGAATCTGTGCCCCCCTGCTTGTTTATATACCACATAACCGTGGTGTTGTCTGTCTTTATTAGTAGTTGTCCCGGCTGAAGTAGGTCCTTGAAGGCTGTCAGGGCATTTTGAACAGTTAGCATCTCTTTTTGATTGATATGCAGATGCATTTGGTTTGAGGGCCATGTGACCTGAATGCATCTTCCTGCCATGTGGGCCCCCCAGGCATAATCTGATGCACCCGTTGTTAGTGTCTTCCTGGCTGGGGTTAACGTGAACAGCTGTCCCTTGTTTTGGTGACAAGCCTTCGCCCACCATCGAAACTCCTGTTGCAGGGAGGGAATGAGAGTAATCATTGTTTCCAGGCTGTGCCAATGTTGAGTCCAAACACTTTTTAGGTACCATTGAAGTTTCCTCATATGCAGTCTTGCATATGGAATTAGTAGGATGCAGGATGCCATGAAGCCCAAAGCCTGCAGAATTTTTCTTGCAGATAACTGGGCCTTTGTTGCTAACATTTTGAAATAGGAAGTCAGTTGCCTTTGTTTGTCTGGCGTGAGATAAGCCATCTGGGCAGTTGCATTTAAGCTTGCACCCAGGAATATTATCTCTTGAGAGGGTACTAGTTTTGATTTATTTTCACTGACTGTGTACCCTAGGCATGTTAGAAGTCATCGCACAAATGCCAGATGCTGCAGAAGAATGTCCTTGTTCTCTGCTTGAATTAGACAGTCGTCCAAGTAAGGATACATTTGTATTCCTCTTTGTGTGCAGAATGCAATTACTGGTGCCAGGCACTTTGTAAAGACCCTGGGCGCAGTAGATAAGCCACAGGGCAGTGCAGAGAATTGGTAATGCATTGAGCCAGCCTTGAATCTGAGGTATCTTCTGCATGATTGTCTGATTGGGACATGCAGGTATGCCTCTTTTAGGTCTAAAGTTACTAGCCAAGCATTCTTGCCCAGCATGGGCAGAAGCTGCTGTAAAGTCAACATTTTGAATTTTGGTATATCCAGGAATGTGTTCAGAGTCCAGTATTGGCCTCCAGGCCTTGTCCTTTCTGGGTACCAAGAACAGTCTTGAGTGAAATCCTTGTCCCTGCTCTTGCTCTGGTACTTGTTGAATGGCCCCCATGTCCATGAGGGATGAGACTTGTTTTTGTGCCTCTGCCCATTGATTTTTTGGCAGATCAGGCCAGCCGTTTGCCTTTGGCAGGGTATGGAAATGGAACTTGTAGCCATGTGACACTATATTTAGAACCCACTTGTCTTGGGTTATAATGTGCCAATTTTGAGAAAATAGTGCTAATTTTCCCTCTAAGGGTGCTGCCAGGAGATAAGTGCTTGGTGCAGGCAGGGGGAAGTCATTGGGACTGCTTCCTATATGGTTGTGATTTGTCTTCTCCAACTTTGGAGGTGGAGGCACCCCATTGCCTTGACCTGTATGAACCTTGAGCCTGGGATCTGCCTCTAGGGCATCTGGATCTGCCCCTTTGAGGTCTGTCTGACACAGGAAAGGACCAATTCTTTGTAGGCCACTGTCTACTAAACCTAGGTGGCTGTACTTGTAAAAAAAATCTTTGACAGTTTGCATAGATTTAGCTTTGTCCTCCACTTTCTTTAACACCTCTTCTGCCTTAACATGAAACAAAGTATCATGTTGTAAAGGTGCATCTAATAATTTAACTTTGACATGATCAGGCAGATTCTGTTCCTTTAACCAAGCATGCCTCCTAATTACAGAACCCGTAACTGCGGCCCTGCAGGAGGCCTCCAAAGAATCAAAACCACATTGCAAAGTATGCTTTCTAACTTGTTCAGCTGCATGCAATAAATCCTGCATTTCCTTGTTTTCTGCACATTCAGAGTTTAACATTTTCTGTTTAAGCAATGCCATGACATGTTGCTGATATTTGAGCATATGAAATTGACAGTTTAAGGCCCTTATAGCCAAGGTAGCAAATGTGTAAACCTTTTTTCCCCATTTATCCAGTGCCCTAGAATCTCTGTCAGAGGGGGTAGGGTTTTTGGCTGAGGAAGCTCTAACTCCTTTGGGACCCTGTGAAATAGTTTCTGGGTCTGCAGAACGTTTTTTAAAAAGGAATTTATGAGAGTCAGGTACCCTGTAATATCTGTCAGGCTTAACAGGAGCTGGAGGTAAGGAGTCAGGGGTAAGACTGGACTCCGAAAACACATCATCTACAATGTCTAACACAGGTGGAATGGCTAGAGCCCTGTGTTGAGGTAGCAAAAGGAAATCTCTGAGCCTCTTTTTAGATTCTGAGAAATCTTGGCTCTCCCAGTGGAAATGCTCCCTCATGGTATGCAAGGTTTCCCCAAAAGAATAGTCCTCTGGAGGAGAAGCTGAAGGTATAGATTTCTTCAGCATCAGAATCCTCATATGGGGGGAAGAGAATATTCCTGATCAGAAGAGTAATCAGAAGAAATAGAAACCGGATCTGAAGATTCATAGTCTGTCTCTTGCCTAGGCCTCTTATCAGGAGGGGGATGGGAACCCCTGATCAAGGTAATCAAGTCTTCGGCCATTTTGAGCATCTGTTTTTTGGGCATACAGGCCTGTCCACGTGGCTCTTGAGTTTGTTTCTTTGCTTTAGAAGGGAGCTTTAGTCTTTGCCTTTGAAGCTGAAGTCGGTTTAATGTAAAGATGTTTAGGTCTGAAAACACCCTCAGAAGCTGGTGCCTGCTCAGCGGCTCCGGACCCATCTGAGGGAATATTCTCAGAGGCTCCACTACCTTGAGTTTCCAGCAACATGGCCGACTCCACGTGGGAGTTGGTAGCAGCCTCAGCCTGCGACTCTAAAGTAGCGGGTGTCAGGGGCTGCAAAAGCACCTCACTGAGAACCGGTGAATGGCTTAGGAGAAGCTTCGTCGTTTTTGGACCTCGGTTGTTTCTCTCTCTCTTTTTTTTTGCATTTTTTGTGAACTCCGGTAGTCGGATGGCTATCCAACATTTCTGGATAATTAAACCGGTGTCCAAAATAGTTTAAAGCAAAATCATACCGACGCTTAACAGTGCGTTGGTTAAATCTAGCACAAAACCGACAACCAGAAACGTTGTGATCAGGGCCTAGGCAAGGAATACAGTAAGAATGAAAGTCCTTATGAGGTATTTGCTTTCCACAAGAAACACAATTATTTACTTTTTTTGACACTGGTCTGGAGCAAGAAAAAAGTTTTCCCAACGGGGTACTTAGCTTTACTGAAGACTTCGGATCTGAAATTCGAACACGAAAATCTCAGGAGTCGGCCGACCGGCACTTGCCAACTGCTTCTGCTTCGGGCACCGCGCGGCATGAAAGACTCAAGAAAATGGTGTCAGTTGCTTCTTTTATACCCCTGACGACCTGACGTCAGGGAAGGGGCGACAGCAGCCGACGCAGGATCCAGGACTTTGGAATTCAGGCCGACTGAGGGCAACCTGCCAGCCGGATTACCCAAATGTAATGACTGCAACAGTGAAACACGAAGATCATCCAACATGTTCAAAATTCACAAGTTTAACCACAATTAATTCTATATTAGGAGAATAGGAAACTCTGACAGGCTGTAAACCTGTTATACAAAAAAAAAAAAAAAAAGTAACAACCTATGTTTGTGTGTGTGTGTGTGTGTGTGTGTGTGTGTGTGTGTGTGTGTGTGTGCGTGTGTAAAAAGCACTATACTAGACAAGGTGGTGATAATCTCTGTACAACAAAGGGGCACTAACTACCTACTGTAAAGAAAACATTAAGGAGAAAGTATTTCAAGTGTACAAGACCCCCTTAAGGGCACTAACTCTATTAAAATAGAAAACAACAGCATACACTGAAAATTATATATGTATATAAGGTGGAGCACTCAGCTGAAGGGAGACTACTTCTGTTTGCAAGGGCAGCAAACAAGATTTAAAGTATTCACAGGCACAAGTGCATTATGGAAGGGAAACTAAAAGGGCACAAGGTTAAAGCACTGATGTTTCTGGGTCAGATTTGGCAAGCAGCTCTGAGATCAGTAAGTCAGATCAGACATACTGTATGATTAGGATCATACATTAACATTTTGCAAAGAGATCAACAGTCAGTAAGTCATGTTCTTAAAAGTACCTTTAGGAGCTAAGGGTGGAAGCAACTTTGTTAGTAAAATTGCCTGCCGGCAGCTTTTTATTTTTTGTGGATGACACAAGATAATTTAAATTTACTAGTTCCAGGTAAATCCTTTTCCAGTGACAGCTTTAGTAGTGCTGACTGCCTCAACTAAAGGACAGTCATATTTGACAAAGACAGTTGCTGCAGATGGAGGTAAATGGAAAGCCCTTGGCCCTGAGAAAAGCAATTACTATAGTCAGTGTCTGCAAATGCATATTAAGAGTATCCCAGAATCAATCAATCAATCAATCAATCAATAATTACACAACGCACATGTGGAATTTTGGCACAGGAGCGATGCCTGTCAACTTTGGTTTCTTTAGAATAGGTAATCTGCAGCCCTGAGAAATAATCAGCAGTACCCCCCCCCCCCCATTTGTCCTTTGCAATTTTTTTTACCAGGTTTTAAGGCACTGGGTTACCCTTCCAGAGATTTTTCAATGTATGGAAGAGGAATGGGAAGCAGATCTGGTTAAGATATGGATAAAAGAGGAGGGGGAAGATCCATCAAGTCATGGCCATTCCCTTGAGGTGGAACACCCTTATGGTTCACAAACCATTACTTATTTATATTAGCCTTTTTTTTCCTCTGGCCTACCTTTTCCTTGTTTATAATAGTAAAAACAGGTTTAGAAAGGCAGTTCCTATTGTATCTGGGCAAGGGGCAGTCAAAGAGCTGTTTCACATGCTGTAAGGTTTTGTCTCTTTCCTCCATTTTCCTAAACATGTCCACAGTGGGGGTTTCTGCAGACCAGCTCTTTATCTAGCACAGCAATGAAGAGCGCACAGTTGTGCAAGTAAATATGCCATTAACAGCAGATGTTCTAACAGATCATTGTTACAGTAGCCTAAGATATATGGGTCATATCTGACTTTCACAGCTTTAGGGCACCTTCCAAACATCCAACTGCCACTGGCCTGAGCAAAACCATACAAGAGGAAGGTTTTGCGCCAAAAACTTTAGAGCCTTCTTCCCCAAAGAAGGAAGCCTACAGCCCTGAAAGGAAAACTGTTAGGAAAAGAGCAACCGAATAAAAAAAAAAACAATGCAATTATATACATGAGAATATACATCATACCACTCAGTTGTGTAAATCATTTAGCATGGAAGTCAGAAAATAACAGGCATTTGAGTTTTAGACTTCATACCCTTCAAAAAATTCATGCCAATAGAACACCTGTTATTCTATCAACTCTCAAGTTTATTTGAGCAACATTCAAAAACTGTCCCCATTTTTGGGCTATTGTCCACCCATTAGTTACTGCTTTGTCCAGATTTCTTGCTCTAAGAAGTCGAGAGGTATGACTTTATACACATATACATATATATATATATATATATATATAGGGTCTATATTAGAACATCGAAGTTTCAAAACTTCGA
Source organism: Protopterus annectens (assembly GCF_019279795.1). NCBI lineage: Eukaryota > Metazoa > Chordata > Ceratodontiformes > Protopteridae > Protopterus > Protopterus annectens. The sequence continues at coordinate 500,185,787 of NC_056745.1, forward strand.
ATGTTCTAATATCGAACCCTATTCAACGAAAGTTGAAAATATCGAAGCAACAGAAAATCAAATTTTTTCATAGGGAAAGAATTCGGTTGTCCATTTCTGTTGCTTCAGTATTTTCCGAGCTGTGGTGGAAAGTTACAGGTTGGGTTCAGGTAAGTGTGCGATTGAGTGCGTGTTAGGTTAGTTAGGGTTAGGGTGCGGGTTAGGTATGTGTGCGATTGTGTGGACATGAGGGTTAGGGAGCAGGTCAGGTAAGTGTGCAATTGTGTGGACGTGAGGGTTATGGTGGGGTAGGTGAGTTAGGGTTAGGGCGCGGGTGAGTGTGCGATAGTGACGGACCTTAGGGTTAGGGTTAAGGTAAGTCCATAGTTAGTGGTGTGTGTATAATTCAATGTAGGGTTAGGTGCAAGATTTTAGGTGTGTGTGTGGATTGCTGTTTGTTTGGTGTGCTTGTGTTGTATGTGTTTTGGAACAGTGAATTTTTTCCCTAGGAAAAAATTCGCTGTTCTGTATTGTTTGATGTTTTCAGCTTTCGCTGAATAGGGGTCGATATTAGAACATTCGAAGTTTTGAAACTTTGATGTTCTAATATAGACCCTCTATATATATATATATATATATATATATATATATATATATATATATATATATATATATATATATACATACATACACACACACACACATATATATATGTAATGTGTGTGTGTACGTATATGTGTGTGTATATGTATATATATATATATATATATATATATATATATATATATATAGACTTGCGCTCAATAGTTGTAACACACATTTATACATATATATTTATATAAAACCACACCTTTCCAATACACACAAGAAAAAAAATAAGGAAGCTGGAGGTAGGGAAAAGCTACTGCAAATGTGATTTAGCAGAACTTCTTCTGTTATGCTTAGTTTACTTACACAACTGTTATACGCTCAGCATTAGCTCACTCTTGCTGTAGCCCAAGCTATACAGGTAGACTACCACAGCTTATAAACACATCGGCAAGATGAAGGAATTCAATCATCCAGAAACCCCTGGAGAATAGTCCTTGGCAAAGACTGTTCTGGACTTGGAAAAGAAATTTGGTTTGTAATGCCTTGCGAAATATGCACCAAAGACCTAATTGCTGCCTGTAGAATATATTGAGTCCCACTACTTTCCAAAAAGCCACAGATTACCCCAAAGCCCAAGTAGAATGGGCCCTAATCCATCTTTCTGGAAGTGGCTTACTATCATGAGCCCCGGGTGCAATTCCTACTTGTGAGGGTCTATTTTTGGTCCTGCTTAGCTTGTCTGCAATCAAGGTTTGCTCTGACAGAAGGTATGAAGCCTGACCAGTCGGACTGATCCAAGCTGCTAGTGCCCAGGCTATCATATCAAGTCTGCAAAGAGGATAAGATATGATAGCCCCCTGTTTATCTATCACATCACTGTGGTGTTCCCTGTGCAAAGTTGCAGAGGTCCAGTGTACCAAAGATTTAATGCTTTCAAAGCTTTTTTCAGTGCTATCATCTCTCTGACATTTATATGCTTCTGCCTTGTCTTGAGAGTTTCACACACCTTACACTTTCACACCTATAGAAACCGCTCCCCACAGCAGGTCTGATGCATCTACAGTGACAGACTGGAGAGGAGATGGAAGGGAGAATGAGAGAAATGGATTGAGAGAGATCTGGATTACTCAGCAAAGAACTTCCTTCTTTGAAAATCCCGAAACAAGGATATGAAATGAAAAAGGGTGAAGATTTAGAATTCCAGACTGACTTGAGGTACTGCTGTCTTTTTCTCATGTGGAGTCTAGCCAAGGGAAGTATGAGAGTCACAGATGCCATGTACCATAAAATCCTGAAAATTTCCCTGGCATATACCTGACTGATTGGAAAAAATTCAAGGACAGCTGGAATATCTCCACTTTGTCTGAAGGAAGACAGGCTCCTCCCAAGGCAGAGTCTAGCTGTCATCCCGAAGATTCTGAACAGTTGACAAAGACTCCTGACAACTGCAAAGATAAAAATAACTGTTCAAAGATGTGAATGTCTTACAGTCTAAAATGCAATGCTTTTCTGCTTCTCCTGTTAGGGGTCACCACAGCAGATCACCAGTCCGCAGATTGATTGGCAGTATTTTTTTTACAGTGTCGAGTTGCCAGCCCGGCACCCAACCTTCACAGAAGGCACACACACCCCTACCTGCATGTCTTTAAAACTCACTCGACCGCAAGGAGGACATGCAAACTCTGCACAGGCACCTCTCCAGCAGAGAATTGAACTGGAGAACCTCTTGCTGTGAGGCGACAATGCTAACCCCTGCACCACCTTGGTCGGTATGTAAAAAGCAATTACTTGAGCTACATACTTTGTACATAATTTTGGTGCAGTGGAAAGTCCAAAGGATAAGACAGAGAAATGATAATGAAAGCCACACCCACACACAAAAAAAATCTTATGAAAACTCTGAACTGATTGTCCATGGGAATGTGAGTAGCAGCTATCAAAGTCCAACTTAAACATGAAACCTAGTAGAGAGACTAGAGGCAAAAAAGGACTGATGGAATAACATTATGAACTTTGGCATCTTAACGAAAAGATTTAGAAAGGAAAGCTCTAGGAAAGGCACCCAAGCTCCTCCCTTCTTTGGTACTAGAAAAGTCCTTGAATAAAAAAGCAATGCCCATCTGGCAGGGAGGCACAGGTTCTATAACTCTGAGTAAACATTTGCAGAATCGGAGAGAATGGGAAGACATGGTTTACTGGGCAATGAGGAATTCCCTGGGAAGGAGGGAGATCTTCTCATTTCCAAAAGTACACCTCCTGAGTTACATTTATAGCCCATTTGTCTGAAACAATTTGGTACCACAAAGGAAGATGAAGACTAAAGAAGAAAGAAGAGAGATTGCTGGGGTGTGAAGGGTGGTCTGAACAGTCATACTGACTAGGACTGTCCTTCCATTTTAGAGGCTTTCCCTTTCTTTTGTGGAGCCTCACTGCCATTGATTTCTAAAACCATGTTTAGCAACTCTCTGTGCTTGAACTGCTTACAGAAAAAGGAAGGTGAGGAATGGATTTTTTTTATTTGCCTTAAAATGAGGAATGAAAGATATCAGTAACTCCCTGAAACAACGTATCCCTTCTTCTACCAGACTTTTTGAGCACCTCAGATGCAAGAAAGACCAAACAAAAAAAATCCTTTTCTAAGGGGGATTTTAAACTTTCAGCTTTAACACTTTCAGGAAGGTTTTGAGAACAAAGCCAATTAAATCTTCTCATGACTCAACCAGTGGTGTCAACAGCATTATAAGCACAATTTAAATCATACTTAGCAACATGAAAAGCAGACATTAATGAGGCATTACAAAAAAATGTTTTTACCTCAGAAGAGGGGAGGTTAACCATTAACATTGGCATTTTTCTCAAGAGATAAAAGTAAAAACTTCCAATATGTCAATTTTACAGTTAAAAATTCTGAAAATTAATTATTTGAAAATAATTTGTCAAAAGCTTTCCAATCCTTGTTAGAGGGAATGGGATTAGCAGCCATCTATTTTAGTAGTACCACTTCTGGGAAAGGAAATCACTGCTGGATCTTTAGGGTTGGAAAACAAATGCTTAGGAGTGTATGTTGCCCATTACAACCTGTCAGGGGTCTGGGGGCAGAAGGCTGACTGACAGGTAAACTAGACGCATTAAAAAAAATTCCCTAAACCAAGCAAAAGAGGAGTATCTGTAGACCTAGATATAACAGATTGTACCAAATAGTACATGATCTGTGCAATAGGAATTTCACTTTGTTCCCACTGCAAAAAACAAAAACAAAAAAAAAAAACACTTTCACCTTAAAGTCGCAGAAAAAGAAAAACCTTTAAGAGAGAAATCTGCAGCAATGCTTTCATCAGAATCGGTATGTTCAGACAGAGAAGAAATTCCTGATGTAAAACTATCTCCCTGCAATGCCTGTGGTTCTGACTGAACATCAGCACCAGTAAAAGAGAGATTTTCCTGCTTAAAGGACAAGTAAGAAAAGAAAATTGTCTGATGCTGTCTGATGATCATACATTACTCAAACAGCATAACACAGTGTGTGAGAGATGTGTGCATATATATACTTATGAATAATCTTTGCAGGTAAAAATCTCATGCAGTAAACTCAAGACATCAAAACAGTCAGCAGTATACCAAACATACATACCTCTCTCCAAGGTAATTACAATGGACATAATTCATCATATGCTGAGGTTCTAAAGCCTTGTTGCTAGAGATGACTACATTGCAAGACATACAGATGTGCCTCTAACCAGACTAAGCAAGGAAAGAGTGACATTTAGTTGCTTTTCCGGTGCCAGGATCTGTCAGATCATGCAATCACTCAAGTCCTTAAACAAGGACCAGTATGATTCTGTCATAATTCATGCTGGTGTCAATGACTTGTGGTGTACCTCTCTGGACTACATGAAGGCAGATAAGATAGAGCTCTCAAGGCAGGTATGGGCCTAGCAATGAGCAGCATTCTACTTTCTCCAAGGATGTTGTCGCAATATCAGCATATAATAATTGGCTTCAATAACAGCTTAGTTTTTGGTGTAATTCAAAGGGGCTCCAATTTTTGTCAGCCTGGGAGGATATGATCGAAAGACAACACTGTTTTGCCAAGGATATCCCATCTGTCCCTTCTAGGGTTTTGATTATTGGCAATGCCAACCTGATAAACCTACCAAAATAATGAAACAAGCAAAGGAAAATATGAAGGTGTTACTGATCAGTCCAGAAGCTTAAAAAAGAAACTCCACTCCCTACAAGCCCTTCACCCCTGGAGGACATGGACGAGTGTGTGGTGACTGAGACATGGTACAAAATAGGCGCTAGTACTCAGGCTGTTCAAAGCTAAAACGCCTTCCACACATTTAGACCAGCTACTTTGCAGGAGTGGAAAAAAATTGGAGGTGTCTCGATCTACATCCAGAAGAGAATGACAAAGGCAAGCAGCATCGATGCACTAGAGCTTCTTCTTGTCTAAACAACCATCAAAAAGGTCCCATAATATACATCTCCTAGCTACAGAAAGTACAGTTGTGTACACTTACCATAAATGTAGATGTTCGAGTTTATTCACTGTTGCAGTCATCACATTTGGGTTATCTGCCTGCAGGTAGCCCTCAGCCGGCCTGAATACCAGAGTCTTGGATTCTTGCATCGGATGCTCTCTCTGCTTCCATGACGTCAGGTCGTCAGGGGTATAAAACATGCAGCCAATGCCATTACATCACTTTTTCTTGCCCCAGATGTCAGGTGTCCCCACAATGGGAAGCAATTATATGTTATGGTACACCTCCATCAAAAAAACAAATACACCAGAAAACTTAAATATACCAAACAAGATGGAAAGGTAAAGCCAAGAGAAGTCAGGGGGCTGCAGGGAGGGTAACCAGGACTGCAACAGTGAATACACTCGTACATCTACATTTATGTTAAGTGTACACAACTGTACTATGTTCTTCATGTTTCACTGTTGCAGTCATCACATTTGGGTTGATTCTCAAAGCTAAGGAAGGGAGAAGGAAGTTAGAGAACATTAGGACCAGCTATTAAGCACTGCAAGACTGCAGTGGCAAAACCAGCTCTGGATTTAGAAAAAAGAGGCATGTGGTAATGCTTGGTGAAGGTATGTACAGAGCTCCAGGTAGCAGCTTCTAGGATGTCCCTGGTAGGGACTCCTCTGAGAAAGGCTGCACAGGTAGATGCAACCCTAGTGGAATGTGATCTTATCCCCCTGTGGGGTAGGTTTTCCATGGTGTTTGTAGGAGAAATGAATGCAATGGGCTATCCATTTGGAAATGGTTTGCTTTGAAATTGCCTTCCCCACTGCCCCTGCAACAAAGCCAACTAACAGCTGTTCAGATTTTCTGAGAGGCTTGGTCCTGTCCAAATAAAATCTAAGTTGTCTGTGCACGTCCAGAGAGTGCAGTATTCATTCTCCTTTGTTTTGCGGATTAGGGAAGAAAGCAGGCAAATGAATGGACTGAGTTAGGGCCACACTAGACACCACCACCTTGGGTATAAAGGAAGGGTTGGTCCTGAGAGAAATCCTGTCTGCATGGAAGATAATGAAGGGCTCCACTTCCACGACAGCCCGTAATTCAGACACACTTCTTGCTGAAGTGATGGCTAGAAGGAAAGCTGTTTTCCAAGAAAGGAATTTCAACTCTGCTGTTGCAGCTGGCTCAAAGGGAGGGAGAGTGAGCTTTTCCAAAACAAAGTTAAGGTCCCAGACTGCAGTAGGGCTTCTCCTGGGGTTTTTTTTTTGGCCCCTCTAAGGAACTGATTTAATAGAGGGTGAGAGAAGAGGGGTGGCTCAGTATTATAAACAGCTGAAATGGCAGAGGCATGCATTTTAATTGCCGAGAAGGATAGGCCCTTGTGGAGCATTTCTGTTAAGTACTGAAGAATATGAGGTAAGCTGGGCACTGTTGTGCCCATCCCGAGTCTGGCTCCAGGAACAGTATCCTTTCCACTTTTCAGAATAGGATTTTCTAGTACTAGGCCTCCTTGCCTCCAGAATGACATCTAGCACCTGCTGACTGAGGGATGCTATTGGAGAGCTCAAGGAATTAGCCAGGCTGCAAGGTTTATGGTTTGAAGCTGAGGGTGCAGAATCTAGCCCGCCTGCTGGGACAGCAGGTAAGGGGTCTGAGGCAGGTGCCATGGTTCCAGCAGTGTCACAGTCCTTGGCTTGTCCTGTCTGATCTTTAGCAGAACCTTCAAGAGGAGAGGCAGAGGGGGAAAGGCATAAACCGAAAGGCTTTCCCAGGTGAAGGACAGGGCATCCACTTTCCAAGCTTGACTGTGGAGAGTCCTTGGGCAGAATTTGTCCAATTGGTAGTACTGAGGAGAGGCACACAGGTCTACCTCTGGAGTCCTCCATTTGTTCCTCAACAGGTTGAATATTTTTGGTTCCAGTTTCCATCCGTGTGGGTCCATGAGATTTCTGCTTAAGTTGTCTGCCAGTGAATTTAGCTTGCCTGGCAGGAATTGAGCTTGTAAGTGCACTTGGTAGCTCAAGGCTGTGTTCCACAGAGCCGTGGCTAGTCTGCAGAGAGGGTACGAGTGGGTTCCCCCCTGCTTATGTATCACATAACAGTGGTGTCTGTCTTTACCAATAGTTGTCCAGGAAGAATGCGGTCTTTGAAGGCTGTCAGGGAATTCTGTGCATCTAACATTTCTTTTTGGTTGATATGCAGGTGCATCTGTCTCGGGTTCCATTTACCCTGAATGCACTTGGCCTGCCAAGTGAGCCCCCATTCATAGTCTGATATGTCTATTGTTAAGGTGTGGGGTAAAACAATTGTTAACTTTTACTGACATCGGTTGGAACAAGAACAAAGATCCCCAACGGGGTACTTATCTTTTTTTGAAGACTTCGGTTCTGAAACTCGAAAACGAAAATTTCAGGAGTCGGCCAACCAGCACTTGCAAACTGCTTCTGCTTCAGGCACCGTGAGGGCAAGAAAGACTTGATGTAATGGCGTCAGCTGCATGTTTTATACCCCTGACGTCGTGGAAGAAGAGACAGCATCCGACGCAGGAATCCAAGACACTGGTATTCAGGCCAGCTGAGGGCTACCTGCAGGCAGATAAACCCAAATGTGATGACTGCAACAGGGAAACAGGAAGAACATCTCTCTCTATGATAAAAGAAAGCCTCAAAGCCTATCGGCAGGAAAAATAGTGTAAAATCTTACCATAACACCATTGATGTTCTTCTGTTCCGTGCTGCATAATGTAAAATCTTACCATAACCATAGATGTCCTTCTCTTCCATGTTGCATTATTCTAAACATGAGGGATCCTTCGCCTGAGGGGAACAGAACATCCGCTCATCTACAAAAGCTTAGCCTAGCTGCTGCATGATGTGGGATGTCACATGTAGGTATCATAAACTGTGGGCCATAAATGTGAAGTCCGTAAGCACTGACCTCAGACGGATAACAGTCCAAGGATAGATAATAAGGATGCCATTCAGTGAGGGGAAAAGGAAAAGAAACAAGATGTCCTAAGAGGGGGTAGAAGGGAGGGATAAGAATAATGCACCATGGAAGAAGAGGACATCTATGGTTATGGTAAGATTTTAACTATTCTATGTCCTTCTATTCTCATGTTGCAGTATTCTAAACACGAGGGAGAATACCAAAGCTCAACATGTGAAATGGATGGAGATTGAGAGACTCTCCAGGAAACCATGCAAGATGGCCTTAGCAAAACCTGCCCTAGCTGTAGAGATGTTATCCGGTTTGTAATGTTTAGTAAATGTGTGGAATGATGTCAAAGTGGCTGCTTCTAGATTGGAGGCTGTATCTAATCCTTTGAAAAAGGCCCCTGAGGAGGCCACAGCCCTGGTGGAGTGAGCCCTCATGGCATAAAGCAACTGTTTGCCATAAAAGGAGTAACAAAAGGATATGGTGTTGGAAATCCAAGAAACAACTGTTCGCTTGGAAGCAGCTTTTTCTAGAGCCCTGGAATGAAATGACACAAACAGCTGGCTTGACATTTTGATGTGCTTGGTCTTGTCTAAGTAGAATTTAAGTTGTCTGTGCACATGCAGGGAATGGGGCACACACTCTCCTACATTTTGAGGAGGAGGAAAGAAAGTGGATAAATGGATAGACTGATTAAGCAACACTTCACTGACCACTTTAGTTAGGCTCGAAAGAGGGTTGGTGCTGAGAGAAATTCTGTCTTTAATCTGGATAATAATGGTGGTGGGTTGAGAGGTAAGCAAGCAGAGATACCCGATAAATGGACTTTCATTGAAGAATATGAATGTTCAGACTTGAGTTGTTCACACAGACGAGACAAAACTAGAGGAGCATCTGCCCTAAAGAGATCTAGTTGTCTGTGTAGACACCAAGTTGAGAACCTTTTCCATTTGGATAAATAGGATCTCCTAATAGTGGGTTTCCTGGCCTCCTGCAGGACAGAAAGCAAGTCCTCTGAATAAAGGTGTTTAAAGGGGATCAAAAGTTTATCACCCACATAGTTAGACAGAGTCAGTAAGTGTGGATGGATAAGGGATCCCATTTTGTTGTGTGATGAAATCCACCTTGTGAGGTAACTTGTGGTGATTGCCCTTGGCTAGTGAAAAAAGTAGGGGAAACCAGTGCTACCTTGGCCAGAAGGGGGTCACCAACAAGATTTTCTGTTTGCTCTGTTGAATTTTTAACAAGACTTTCTGTGAGAGGGAAGAGGGATGCATAAAGAAACACACCCTTCCATGAGATTGTGAAAACATCCACCCTCCACGCTTGTGGGGAGGGGGTTCTTGTGCAAAAAAACTGTAGTTGTCTGTTCAGAGGGGAGGCAAACAGATCTATTTGTGGTGTGCCCCACCCGGTGGACAATGTCCAAGAAGACATCTCTGTGCAACATCCACTCATGATTCTGTGACAGTGACCTCCTGAGGGCATCCGTCTGAACACTGGTTTGTGAGGGGATATAAACTGCCTGCAGCATCACTTTGGAAAGGGTGGCCATTTCCCCAAGGGTGGATGGCTAGCCTGCAGAGCAAGTAGGATTTGTCTCCCTTGCTTGATGATGTACCACAGTACTGTGGTATTGTCTGTAAATATTTTGAGAAGTCCTGGATGAATAAGGGGAAGGAATGCTTTTAGGGTTAGGATAAGAGCAGTCATCTCCCTGATGCTGATGTGTTTTCTCTGAAGGCAAGTGTCCCATTGCCTTTGCACCTTCAGGCCTTTCAAAGTCACCCCACACCCCAAGTCTGATGCATTCTTGTACATCTGTTGAGCTGCTTGGAGTGGTTGTTATGGTAGTCCTGGAGTCAAGTGAATTTGCTGGATCCACCGCTGAATTTCCTTCTTGAGAGGGAAGGACTGGTACCTGAAACTATAGTGGATGTGCATGTTGAGACCAAGCATTCTTCAGGTACCACTGAAACTTCCTCATATGTAACCTGGCTAGGGGTAGCATGGGAAGCATGTATGCCATGAGACCCAGGAGGTGAAGGAAAGTACAGTTGTGTACACTTACCATAAATGTAGAAGTTTGAGTGTATTCACTGTTGCAGTCATTAGACTTGGGTTATCCTGCTGGCAGGCTACCCTCAGTCGGCCTGAATTCCAAAGTCTAGGTCCGGCGTCGGTTGCTATCGCCTCTTCAGTGACGTCAGTGCGCCAGGGCTATAAAAGATGCAGCCAACGTCATTTTCTTCAGTTTTTCTTGCCCCAGATGTCAGGTGCCCCCAAAAAGGAAGGCTAAAAATATGCATGAACCAGAAAATATTATACCTTCATCTACAAGCAAATACACCACATAGGCTGTATAGATTAGAGAAGTGCAGCTAAGTTCCAGCAAAAAGAAAAGGGGGATGGTGGGTGGGTAACCTGGACTGCAACAGTGAATACACTCGTACATCTACATTTATGGTACGTGTACACAACTGTACTACGTTCTTCGTGTTTCACTGTTGCAGTCATTACACTTGGGTTGAATCTCAAAGCTATGGTTGGGAGGTTGGAGCTAAATAGCATTAGGAGGGGCTATGAGGCCCTGCAGAACTGCAGTGGCAAAGCCTGCCCCGGACTTAGAGAAGAGTGGTAAATGATAGTGCTTTGTAAAGGTGTGCACTGAACTCCAGGTAGCAGCCTCTAAAATGTCTTTGGTTGGTACTCCCCTGAGGAAGGCTGCTGAAGTGGCTGCTGCTCTGGTTGAATGTGGCCTAATGCCCTTAGGCACTGGCTTGCCATGCTGTGAGTTGCAGAAACGAATGCAGTGACCTATCCACTTTGAAATAGTCTGCTTTGAGATAGCCTTTCATTGTGACCCTGCAGCATATGCCACTAGTAGTTGCTCAGTCTTTCTGAAAGCTTTGGTTCTGTTCAAGTAGAAGCATAGCTGTCTGTTTATGTCCAAAGAATGCAGAATTCTCTCCCCCTTATTCTGTGGGTTTGGATAAAAAGTAGGCAGATGAATAGTTTGGTTGAGGGCCACACTGGACACTACCTTAGGCATAAATGTAGGGGTTTGTCCTTAGAGAAAAGTACAGTTGTGTACCTACCACAAATGTAGATTTTAGAGTGTATTCACTGTTGCAGTCATTACTCTTGGGTTATCCTGCTGGCAGGCTACCCTCAGTCGGCCAGAATTCCAAAGTCTAGGTCCGGCGTCGGTTGCTGTCTCCTCTTCCCTGACGTCAGTGCGCCAGGGGTATAAAAGATGCAGCCGACGCCATTTTCTTCAGTTTTTCTTGCCCCAGATGTCAGGTGCCCCCAAGTTGGTAGGCTGAAAAATATGCCAATAAAAATGCATGCACAAAAATAACATTTCCATCATTTACAAGCAAATACACCAAACAGGTTGTATAGGCTAGAGAAGTGCAGATAAGTCCCAGCAAAGAAAAGGGGGATGGTGGGTGGGTAACCTGGACTGCAACAGTGAATACACTCGAACATCTACATTTATGGTAGGTACACACAACTGCACTATGTTCATCGTGTTTCACTGTTGCAGTCATTACTCTTGGGTTGAATCCCAAAGCTGAGGGTGGGTGGCTGGGCTAAATAGGATTAGGAGAGGCTATGAGGCCCTGCAGAACTGCAGTGGCAAAGCCTACTCTGGATTTAGAGTAAAGAGGTAAGTGGTAGTAATTTGTGAAGGTGTGCACTGAACTCCAAGTTGCAGCCTCTAAGATATCTTTGGTTGGTACTCCTCTGAGGAAGGCTGCTGAAGTGGCTGCTGCTCTGGTGGAATGAGGCCTAATGCCCTTAGGCACTGATTTGCCATGTTGAAGATAGCAGAAACGGATGCAATGGCCTATCCATTTGGAAATGGTTTGCTTTGAAATTGCCTTCCCCACTGCCCCTGCAACAAAGCCAACTAACAGCTGTTCAGATTTTCTGAGAGGCTTGGTCCTGTCCAAATAAAATCTAAGTTGTCTGTGCACGTCCAGAGAGTGCAGTATTCATTCTCCTTTGTTTTGCGGATTAGGGAAGAAAGCAGGCAAATGAATGGACTGAGTTAGGGCCACACTAGACACCACCACCTTGGGTATAAAGGAAGGGTTGGTCCTGAGAGAAATCCTGTCTGCATGGAAGATAATGAAGGGCTCCACTTCCACGACAGCCCGTAATTCAGACACACTTCTTGCTGAAGTGATGGCTAGAAGGAAAGCTGTTTTCCAAGAAAGGAATTTCAACTCTGCTGTTGCAGCTGGCTCAAAGGGAGGAGGAGAGTGAGCTTTTCCAAAACAAAGTTAAGGTCCCAGACTGCAGTAGGGCTTCTCCTGGGGTTTTTTTTTTGGCCCCTCTAAGGAACTGATTTAATAGAGGGTGAGAGAAGAGGGTGGCTCAGTATTATAAACAGCTGAAATGGCAGAGGCATGCATTTTAATTGCCGAGAAGGATAGGCCCTTGTGGAGCATTTCTGTTAAGTACTGAAGAATATGAGGTAAGCTGGGCACTGTTGTGCCCATCCCAGTCTGGCTCCAGGAACAGTATCCTTTCCACTTTTCAGAATAGGATTTTCTAGTACTAGGCCTCCTTGCCTCCAGAATGACATCTAGCACCTGCTGACTGAGGGATGCTATTGGAGAGCTCAAGGAATTAGCCAGGCTGCAAGGTTTATGGTTTGAAGCTGAGGGTGCAGAATCTAGCCCGCCTGCTGGGACAGCAGGTAAGGGGTCTGAGGCAGGTGCCATGGTTCCAGCAGTGTCACAGTCCTTGGCTTGTCCTGTCTGATCTTTAGCAGAACCTTCAAGAGGAGAGGCAGAGGGGGAAAGGCATAAACCGAAGGCTTTCCCAGGTGAAGGACAGGGCATCCACTTTCCAAGCTTGACTGTGGAGAGTCCTTGGGCAGAATTTGTCCAATTGGTAGTACTGAGGAGAGGCACACAGGTCTACCTCTGGAGTCCTCCATTTGTTCCTCAACAGGTTGAATATTTTTGGTTCCAGTTTCCATCCGTGTGGGTCCATGAGATTTCTGCTTAAGTTGTCTGCCAGTGAATTTAGCTTGCCTGGCAGGAATTGAGCTTGTAAGTGCACTTGGTAGCTCAAGGCTGTGTTCCACAGAGCCGTGGCTAGTCTGCAGAGAGGGTACGAGTGGGTTCCCCCCTGCTTATGTATCACATAACAGTGGTGTCTGTCTTTACCAATAGTTGTCCAGGAAGAATGCGGTCTTTGAAGGCTGTCAGGGAATTCTGTGCATCTAACATTTCTTTTTGGTTGATATGCAGGTGCATCTGTCTCGGGTTCCATTTACCCTGAATGCACTTGGCCTGCCAAGTGAGCCCCCATTCATAGTCTGATATGTCTATTGTTAAGGTGTGGGGTAAAACAATTGTTAACTTTTACTGACATCGGTTGGAACAAGAACAAAGATCCCCAACGGGGTACTTATCTTTTTTTGAAGACTTCGGTTCTGAAACTCGAAAACGAAAATTTCAGGAGTCGGCCAACCAGCACTTGCAAACTGCTTCTGCTTCAGGCACCGCAGGGCAAGAAAGACTTGATGTAATGGCGTCAGCTGCATGTTTTATACCCCTGACGTCGTGGAAGAAGAGACAGCATCCGACGCAGGAATCCAAGACACTGGTATTCAGGCCAGCTGAGGGCTACCTGCAGGCAGATAAACCCAAATGTGATGACTGCAACAGGGAAACAGGAAGAACATCTCTCTCTATGATAAAAGAAAGCCTCAAAGCCTATCGGCAGGAAAAATAGTGTAAAATCTTACCATAACACCATTGATGTTCTTCTGTTCCGTGCTGCATAATGTAAAATCTTACCATAACCATAGATGTCCTTCTCTTCCATGTTGCATTATTCTAAACATGAGGGATCCTTCGCCTGAGGGGAACAGAACATCCGGCTCATCTACAAAAGCTTAGCCTAGCTGCTGCATGATGTGTGGGATGTCACATGTAGGTATCATAAACTGTGGGCCATAAATGTGAAGTCCGTAAGCACTGACCTCAGACGGATAACAGTCCAAGGATAGATAATAAGGATGCCATTCAGTGAGGGGAAAAAGGAAAAGAAACAAGATGTCCTAAGAGGGGGTAGAAGGGAGGGATAAGAATAATGCACCATGGAAGAAGAGGACATCTATGGTTATGGTAAGATTTTAACTATTCTATGTCCTTCTATTCTCATGTTGCAGTATTCTAAACACGAGGGAGAATACCAAAGCTCAACATGTGAAATGGATGGAGATTGAGAGACTCTCCAGGAAACCATGCAAGATGGCCTTAGCAAAACCTGCCCTAGCTGTAGAGATGTTATCCGGTTTGTAATGTTTAGTAAATGTGTGGAATGATGTCAAAGTGGCTGCTTCTAGATTGGAGGCTGTATCTAATCCTTTGAAAGGCCCCTGAGGAGGCCAAAGCCCTGGTGGAGTGAGCCCTCATGGCATAAAGCAACTGTTTGCCATAAAAGGAGTAACAAAAGGATATGGTGTTGGAAATCCAAGAAACAACTGTTCGCTTGGAAGCAGCTTTTCTAGAGCCCTGGAATGAAATGACACAAACAGCTGGCTTGACATTTTGATGTGCTTGGTCTTGTCTAAGTAGAATTTAAGTTGTCTGTGCACATGCAGGAATGGGGCACACACTCTCCTACATTTTGAGGAGGAGGAAAGAAAGTGGATAAATGGATAGACTGATTAAGCAACACTTCACTGACCACTTTAGTTAGGCTCGAAGAGGGTTGGTGCTGAGAGAAATTCTGTCTTTAATCTGGATAATAATGGTGGTGGGTTGAGAGGTAAGCAAGCAGAGATACCCGATAAATGGACTTTCATTGAAGAATATGAATGTTCAGACTTGAGTTGTTCACACAGACGAGACAAAACTAGAGGAGCATCTGCCCTAAAGAGATCTAGTTGTCTGTGTAGACACCAAGTTGAGAACCTTTTCCATTTGGATAAATAGGATCTCCTAATAGTGGGTTTCCTGGCCTCCTGCAGGACAGAAAGCAAGTCCTCTGAATAAAGGTGTTTAAAGGGGATCAAAAGTTTATCACCCACATAGTTAGACAGAGTCAGTAAGTGTGGATGGATAAGGGATCCCATTTTGTTGTGTGATGAAATCCACCTTGTGAGGTAACTTGTGGTGATTGCCCTTGGCTAGTGAAAAAGTAGGGAAACCAGTGCTACCTTGGCCAGAAGGGGGTCACCAACAAGATTTTCTGTTTGCTCTGTTGAATTTTTAACAAGACTTTCTGTGAGAGGGAAGAGGGATGCATAAAGAAACACACCCTTCCATGAGATTGTGAAAACATCCACCCTCCACGCTTGGGGAGGGGTTCTGTGCAAAAAAACTGTAGTTGTCTGTTCAGAGGGGAGGCAAACAGATCTATTTGTGGTGTGCCCCACCCGGTGGACAATGTCCAAGAAGACATCTCTGTGCAACATCCACTCATGATTCTGTGACAGTGACCTCCTGAGGGCATCCGTCTGAACACTGGTTTGTGAGGGGATATAAACTGCCTGCAGCATCACTTTGGAAAGGGTGGCCATTTCCCCAAGGGTGGATGGCTAGCCTGCAGAGCAAGTAGGATTTGTCTCCCTTGCTTGATGATGTACCACAGTACTGTGGTATTGTCTGTAAATATTTTGAGAAGTCCTGGATGAATAAGGGGAAGGAATGCTTTTAGGGTTAGGATAAGAGCAGTCATCTCCCTGATGCTGATGTGTTTTCTCTGAAGGCAAGTGTCCCATTGCCTTTGCACCTTCAGGCCTTTCAAAGTCACCCCACACCCCAAGTCTGATGCATTCTTGTACATCTGTTGAGCTGCTTGGAGTGGTTGTTATGGTAGTCCTGGAGTCAAGTGAATTTGCTGGATCCACCGCTGAATTTCCTTCTTGAGAGAGGGAAGGACTGGTACCTGAAACTATAGTGGATGTGCATGTTGAGACCAAGCATTCTTCAGGTACCACTGAAACTTCCTCATATGTAACCTGGCTAGGGGTAGCATGGGAAGCATGTATGCCATGAGACCCAGGAGGTGAAGGAAAGTACAGTTGTGTACACTTACCATAAATGTAGAAGTTTGAGTGTATTCACTGTTGCAGTCATTAGACTTGGGTTATCCTGCTGGCAGGCTACCCTCAGTCGGCCTGAATTCCAAAGTCTAGGTCCGGCGTCGGTTGCTATCGCCTCTTCAGTGACGTCAGTGCGCCAGGGCTATAAAAGATGCAGCCAACGTCATTTTCTTCAGTTTTTCTTGCCCCAGATGTCAGGTGCCCCCAAAAAGGAAGGCTAAAAATATGCATGAACCAGAAAATATTATACCTTCATCTACAAGCAAATACACCACATAGGCTGTATAGATTAGAGAAGTGCAGCTAAGTTCCAGCAAAAAGAAAAGGGGGATGGTGGGTGGGTAACCTGGACTGCAACAGTGAATACACTCGTACATCTACATTTATGGTACGTGTACACAACTGTACTACGTTCTTCGTGTTTCACTGTTGCAGTCATTACACTTGGGTTGAATCTCAAAGCTATGGTTGGGAGGTTGGAGCTAAATAGCATTAGGAGGGGCTATGAGGCCCTGCAGAACTGCAGTGGCAAAGCCTGCCCCGGACTTAGAGAAGAGTGGTAAATGATAGTGCTTTGTAAAGGTGTGCACTGAACTCCAGGTAGCAGCCTCTAAAATGTCTTTGGTTGGTACTCCCCTGAGGAAGGCTGCTGAAGTGGCTGCTGCTCTGGTTGAATGTGGCCTAATGCCCTTAGGCACTGGCTTGCCATGCTGTGAGTTGCAGAAACGAATGCAGTGACCTATCCACTTTGAAATAGTCTGCTTTGAGATAGCCTTTCATTGTGACCCTGCAGCATATGCCACTAGTAGTTGCTCAGTCTTTCTGAAAGCTTTGGTTCTGTTCAAGTAGAAGCATAGCTGTCTGTTTATGTCCAAAGAATGCAGAATTCTCTCCCCCTTATTCTGTGGGTTTGGATAAAAAGTAGGCAGATGAATAGTTTGGTTGAGGCCACACTGGACACTACCTTAGGCATAAATGTAGGGGTTTGTCCTTAGAGAAAAGTACAGTTGTGTACCTACCACAAATGTAGATTTTAGAGTGTATTCACTGTTGCAGTCATTACTCTTGGGTTATCCTGCTGGCAGGCTACCCTCAGTCGGCCAGAATTCCAAAGTCTAGGTCCGGCGGGTTGTCTCCTCTTCCCTGACGCCAGTGCGCCAGGGGTATAAAAGATGCAGCCGACGCCATTTTCTTCAGTTTTTCTTGCCCCAGATGTCAGGTGCCCCCAAGTTGGTAGGCTGAAAAATATGCCAATAAAAATGCATGCACAAAAATAACATTTCCATCATTTACAAGCAAATACACCAAACAGGTTGTATAGGCTAGAGAAGTGCAGATAAGTCCCAGCAAAGAAAAGGGGGATGGTGGGTGGGTAACCTGGACTGCAACAGTGAATACACTCGAACATCTACATTTATGGTAGGTACACACAACTGCACTATGTTCATCGTGTTTCACTGTTGCAGTCATTACTCTTGGGTTGAATCCCAAAGCTGAGGGTGGGTGGCTGGGCTAAATAGGATTAGGAGAGGCTATGAGGCCCTGCAGAACTGCAGTGGCAAAGCCTACTCTGGATTTAGAGTAAAGAGGTAAGTGGTAGTAATTTGTGAAGGTGTGCACTGAACTCCAAGTTGCAGCCTCTAAGATATCTTTGGTTGGTACTCCTCTGAGGAAGGCTGCTGAAGTGGCTGCTGCTCTGGTGGAATGAGGCCTAATGCCCTTAGGCACTGATTTGCCATGTTGAAGATAGCAGAAACGGATGCAATGGCCTATCCATTTGGAAATAGTCTGTTTTGAGACAGCCTTTCCTTGTGATCCTGCAGCATATGACACTAAAAGTTGCTCAGTCTTTCTGAAAGCTTTAGTTCTGTCCAAGAAGAAGCGCAACTGCCTGTGTATGTTCAAAGAAAACAGAATTTTCTCACCCTTGTTCTGTGGATTTGGATAAAAGGTAGGCAAGTGAATGGTTTGCTTGAGGGCCACACTGGACACGACCTTAGGCATAAATGTAGGGTTTGTCCTCAGAGAAACCCCGTCTGGATGAAAAATGATGAAAGGTTCCACAGCCATGAGTGCTTGTAAGAGACTCGCCTTGCAGTGGTTATTGATAGGAGCAGAGCTGTTTTCCAGGATAAGAATTTTATATCTGCTGTTGATGCTGGCTCGAAAAGAGGCAGTGTGAGTTTTTCCAAAACATAATTGAGGTCCCAGGCCGGAATTGGTGCTCTCCTTGGAGGCCTAATGTTTTTGGCCCCTCTGAGGTACTGGCTTATTAAAGGACGAGAGAAGATAGGTGGTTCCGTATTGTAATGGGCTGAAATGGCAGAGGCATGGATCTTAATTGATGAGAAAGAAAGGCCTTTGTTCAGCATCTCAGTTAGGTATTGTAAAATCTAAGAGATATTTGGTACACAAGTGTCAATGCCTTGTTCCTGGTTCCAAGCACAGAATCTCTTCCATTTTTCTGCATAAGATTTTCTGGTACTGGTCCTCCTGGCCTCCAAGATAACATCCATAACAGCTTCTGAAAGAGGAGTGTTCTGAATGACTACGTTATCCACCATGCTGCCAGATTTAAGGTCCTGAGTTGGCTGTGCAGGATCTGATTGTTTTATTGGGTCAGCAAGTGAGAAGTTTGAGGCAATATCCATGCTGGACGTTGAGACAAGCTCTTTAGGATTGGGTACCAGTGCTGGTGTGGCCAGTCTGGTGCAATCAGTATCATTTTTGGCTTCTCTTGTCTGACCTTTAGGAGTACCCTGGGAAGGAGAGGCAGTGCGGAAAAAGCATATACTGTTAGATTTTTCCAGCTGAAAGATAGGGCGTCCACTTTCCATGCTTGCTTGTGATAAATCCTTGTGCAAAATCTCTGCAATTGGCAGTTGTGAGGGGAGGCAAATAGATCTGTCTGGGCATCCCCATTTCCTTATTATCATGTTGAAGACTTGTGGATCCAGCTTCCATTCGTGGGGATCCATGAGGTTTCTGCTTAGTTCGTCTACCAGAGTATTTATCTTTCCTGGCAGGAATTGTGCCTGCAGATGTACTTGATAAGTCAATGCTGTGTCCCACAAAGTCATGGCTAGTCTGCAGAGGGGGGTAAGAATGAGTGCCTCCCTGCTTGTTTATATACCACATGACCATGGTATTGTCTGTCTTTATCAGTAGTTGTCCCGGATGAAGTAGGTCCTTGAGGGCTGTCAGGGCATTCTGAACAGCTAGCATCTCTTTTTGATTGATATGTAGATGCATTTGGTTGGCGGACCATGTGCCTTGAATACATCTTCCTGCCATGTGTGCCCCCCAGGCATAATCTGATGCATCCGTTGTCAATGTCTGCCTGGCTGGGGGTAAGGTGAATGGCTGTCCCTTGTTCTGGTGACAGGCCTTCGCCCACCATCGAACCTACTGTTGCAGGCAGGGAATGAGAGTTATTATTGTTTCCAGGCTGTGGCAATGCTGAGTCCAAACACTTTTTAGGTACCACTGAAATTTCCTCATATGCAGTCTTGCATATGGAATTAGTAGAATGCAGGATGCCATGAAGCCCAAAGCCTGCAGAATTTCTCTTGCAGATAACTGGGCCTTTGTTGCCAACAGTTTGAAATAGGCAGTCAGTTGCCTTTGTTTGTCTGACGTGAGATAAGCCATCTGAGCTGTTGTATTTAAGCTTGCACCCAGGAATATTATCTCTTGAGAGGGTACTAGTTTTGATTTTTGTTCGTTCACTGTGTACCCCAGGCATGGTAGTAATCTCTTTACAAATGCCAGATGCTGTAGTAGAATGTCCTTTTTCTCTGCTTGTATGAGGCAGTCGTCCAAGTAAGGGTATATTTGTATTCCTCTTTGTCTGCAGAATGCAATTACTGGTGCCAGGCACTTTGTGAAGACCCTGGGCGCAGTAGAGAAGCCAAAGGGCAGTGCAGAGAATTGGTAGTGCATTCAGCCAGCTTTGAATCTGAGGTATCTTCTGCACGTTTGTCTGATTGGGACATGCAGGTATGCCTCTTTTAGCTCTAAAGTGCCAAGCCTTCTTGCCCAGCATGGGCAGAAGCTGCTGTAAGGTCAACATTTTGAATTTTGGTATATCCAGATATGTGTTTAGAATACATAGGTCCAGTATTGCTCTCCAGGCTTTGCCCTTTCTGGGTACCAAGAACAGTCTTGAATAAAAGCCTTGTCCCTGCTCTTGTTCTGGTACTTGTTGAATGGCCCTCATGTCCATGAGGGCTGAGACTTGTTTTTGTGCCTCTGTCCATTGTTTTTTTGGTAGGTCTGGCCAACCGTTTGCCCTTGGCAGGGTATAAAAGAGAAATTTGTAGCCCTGTGACATTATGACTAAGACCCATTTGTCCTGGGTTACTATGTGCCAATTTTGAGAAAAAAGTGCTAGTTTTCCCCCTAAAGTTGCTGCCAGAAGTTAAGTGCTTAGTGCAGGCAGGGGGAAGTCATTGGGACTGTTTCCTGTAAGGCTGTGATTTGTCTTCTCTACTTTTGGAGGTAGAAGCACCCCATTGTTTAGACCTGTATGAACCTTGGGGCTGGGATCTGCCTCTTGGGCATCTGAATCTGCCCCTTTGTGGTCTGTCTGACACTGGAAAGGACCAATTCTTTGTAGGCCAGTGTCTGCTAAATCTTGGAGGCTGTACCTGTAAGAAATCCTTGACTGTTTGCACAGATTTAGCTTTGTCCTCCATTTTCTTTAACACCTCTTCTGCTTTTACACCAAACAAAGTATCATGCTATTATGGCGCATCTAATAATTTTGTTTTAGCATGATCTGGTAAATTTTGTTCCTTTAACCAAGCATGCCTCCTAATGACAGAACCGTGACAGCGGCCCTGCAGGAGGCCTCCAAAGAATCAAAACCACATTGCAAAGTATGCTTTCCAACTTGCTCAGCTGTATGCAATAAATCCTGCATTTCTTTGCTTTATGCACCTTCAGAATTTATCAACATTTTCTGTTTAAGCAGTGACATAATATACTGCTGATATTTGAGCATATGAAACTGACAATTTAAAGCCCTTATAGCCAAGGTAGCAGAGGTGTAAATCTTCTTTTCCCATCTGTCTAATGCCCTAGAATCCCTGTTGGAGGGGGTAGGGTTTTTTGCAGTGGATGCCTTGATCCCTTTGGGACCCTGAGAAATAGTTTCTGGGTCAGCAGCAGGGTTTTTCAAAAGGAATTTATGAGAGTCAGGCACCCTGTAGTACCTGTTTGGCTTAACAGGAGCTGGAGGTAAGGAGTCAGGGGTCAGACTGGACTCTGAAAATACATCATCTACAATGTCTAACACAGGCGGAATAGCTAGGGGCCTGTGTTGTGGGAGTAAAAGGAAGTCCCTGAGCCTTTTCTTAGATTCAGAATAATCTTGACTCTCCCAGTGGAAATGTTCCCTCATGGTATGCAAGGTTTCCCCAAAAGAGTAATCCTCAGGAGGGGAGGCTGAAGGGATAGATTCTTCAACATCAGAATCCTCATAGGGAGGAAGAGAGAATTCCTGATCAGAAGAGGAATCTGAAGAAATGGAAACCTGATCTGAAGATTCATATTCTGTCTCTTGCCTAGGCCTCTTATCAGGAGGGGGATGGGAACCCCTGATCAAAGTAATTAAGTCTTCGGCCATTTTGAGCATCTGTTTTTTAGGCATGGAGGCCTGACCATGAGGCTGTTGTACTTGTTTCTTTGTCTTTAAAGATGCTTTAGTCTTTGCCTTTGTAGCTGGAGTCACTTCAATGTACAATTGAGTAGGTCTGAAAACACCCTCAGAAGCCGATGCCTGCTCAGCGTCTCCGGACCCATCTGAGGGAATAGTTTCCGGAGGTCCAATACCTTGAGCTTCCAGCGGCCTAGGCGACTCCACGTGGGAGTCTATAGCGGCCTGCGGGTCCAAAATAGCAGGCATCAGGGGCTGCGAAAGCGCCTCACTGAGAGCCGGTGACTGGCTTAGAAGAAGCCTCGTTGTCTGTTTTAGGCCTCGGATGCCTGTCCTTTTCTTTTTCTTTGTGTTTCTTTTGAACTGCGGTAGTCAGTTGGCTATCCGACGGCATCGTGTAATTAAATCTTCTGCCAAAATAGTGAAAAGTAAAATCGTACCGGCGCTTTATAGTGCGCTGGTTAAATCTAGCACAAAACCGACAACAAGCAACGTCGTGGTCAGGGCCTAGGCAAGGAATACAGTAAGAATGAAAATCCTTGAGGTATTTGTTTCGCACAAGAAATACAATTATTAACTTTTTCTGACATCGGTCTGGAGCAAGAAAAAAGTTTTCCCCAATGGGGTACTTAGCTTTTAATGAAGACTTCGGATCTGAAATTCGAACACAAAAATCTCAGGAGTCGGCCAAACGGCACTTGCGAACTGCTCGTGCTTCGGGCACCGCACGGCAAGAAAGACTGAAGAAAATGGGGTTGGCTGCATCTTTTATACCCCTGGCGCACTGACGTCAAGGAAGAGACGACAGAAACCGATGCCGGACCAAGACTTTGGAATTCAGGCCGACTGAGGGTAGCCTGCCAGCAGGATAACCCAAGTGTAATGACTGCAACAGTGAAACTCGAAGAACATCTCTGTTTTTATACAAGGAATGATAGGAATCATTGATTCGAGGTCCTGAGAATGTTGACACCATAGGCTTTTCAGATACTGCAGTTTCCTCATATGCAGTCTTGCATATTTAATTAGTAGAAAGCAAGAGGGCATGAACCCTAGGGCTTGCAGAATTTTCCTTGCAGATAGCTGGGTCTTTGTGGCCAGTAGTTTGAAGTAGGTTGTTAAATAAACTTGTTTCTCTGGAGTGAGGGAAGCCATCTGGGAAGTTGTATTCAAGCTTGCTCCCAGGAATACAATTTGTTGGCAGGGTACTAGGTGAGACTTCTTTTCGATTTTGGTGTACCCAAGTGAGTTTAGAAGTTTCTTTACGAATGCCAGATGCTTTAATAGCAATTCCTGGTTTTCTGCCTGAATCAGACAATCATCCAAGTATGAGTATATTTGAATATTTCTCTGCCTGCAAAATGCAATGGCTGGAGCTAGACACTTTGTGAATACCCTGGGCGCAGTAGATAAGCCAAAGGGAAGTGCAGAGAACTGAAAGTGCATGGAGCCTGCCCTGAAGCGTAGGTATTTCCTGCAAGATTCCCTTATTGGAATGTGCAGGTAAGCTTCTTTTAAGTCTAACGTTGCCAACCAGGCATCTTTGCCTATCATAGGAAGCAGCTGTTGAAGTGTTAGCATCTTGAATTTTGGGATTACCAAAAAAGTGTTTAGAATAGAGAGGTCCAGGATAGGACCCAGGAGCTGTTTTTTCTGGGTACCAGGAAAAGTCTTGAATAAAAACCTTGTCCCCTTTCTTCTGCTGGGACAGGCTGAATAGCCCTGATACTTAGAAGAGAGAGAATCTGCTGTTGAGCCTCTGCCCACTGACGTGGGGGTAGGTCTGGCCAACCTTTTGGGATTGGTATGGTGTGGAAGTGGAATCTGTATTCTTGGGAAACTATATTCAAAACCCATTTGTCCTGGGTAATGAGTTCCCAATTTTTTTCACGCAGGGCGAGCTTTCCTCCTAATGAAGCAGGTAGTTGAGCAGGGCTTGGAAGGTTTAAGGTTATGTCATTGTGCCATTTTTCTGTAGAGGGTGTCTTACTACTCCCTGCTTTGGAAATGGGAGCCCCCCACTGCTTAGGCCTGTGCGTAGCCTGAGACTGTAACCTAGGTGGTCTCTTGTTCCTGGATTTGGACTGAGAAGGCCTGGAAGAGGCTGGAAAGGACCAATTCTTTGAAGGCCAATGCCTACTAAATCTGGGAGGCTGTACTTGCAGGAAATCTTTAACAGTTTGCATAGATTTAGCTTTTTCCTCCATCCTTCTGAGGACTTCTTCAGCTTTGCTGCCAAACAGACTGTCTTGGTTTAAAGGAGCATCAAGTAATTTAGCTTTAACATGATCTGGCAAGGTTTGCTCCTTAAGCCAAGCATGCCTTCTAAGTACAGACCCAGT
Source organism: Protopterus annectens (assembly GCF_019279795.1). Taxonomy (NCBI): domain Eukaryota; kingdom Metazoa; phylum Chordata; order Ceratodontiformes; family Protopteridae; genus Protopterus; species Protopterus annectens. The sequence goes on from NC_056745.1 coordinate 500,209,847, forward strand.
GACAGCAGCCCTGCAAGATGCTTCTAAAGGCGGATTGCAAATCCGACTTCAGACCAGTGACAAGTGGAGTACCACAGGGTTCAGTCCTGGGTCCTCTCCTGTTTGGTATCTACTTCTCTGAAGTGCAGGCTAACACAGAAGGTCTTTGGCTAACAAAGTCTGCAAATGACTGCAAACTAGGAGCCATAATCGAAACTCCTAACAATGTGGACAAACTACAAAAGGGCCTCACTGAGACAGATACCTGGTGTCAAAGCCATGGCCTGAAGCTCAATGCCAAAAAGTGTATTGTCATCCCCTTTGGTAAAAACTCTGTACCCATGAAATACCACATAGCTGGTAGTCTACTTAATGCCGAAAATGTGATGAGACCTTGGGACACAGGTGGACAGTAGTCTCTCCTTTGATAATCACATCGCCACAGTGGTCAGGAAATCCTTCTATGTGGCTCATCTCATCACAAAAGGATTCTCATCCAGAAAAAAAGAGGTCATTGTTCCCCTCTACTCATCACTCATTAGACCCATTATAGAGTACAATGCCCCTTTTGGTATGTACCTCACAAGATATGTACAACAACTGGAAAGACCACAGAAATACCTCACAAAGAGGATTACTGGCCTCAAACAGATGCCCTACGCAGACCGTCTCAAAAAAACTACAGCTTTACTCCATCGCATATCGCCTACTCAGGGGCGATCTCTGCCTAACATACAAAGCTATGTCAAACCCGGAGCTGTTGGACATGCTCCACTTAAAGAAATCCCAATCTCTCCGAACTACACGCTCTAGGGACCTAAACCTTGTCACCACAATAAACAGAACATGCTGGAGGGATAGATTCCTGTCCCAGAGACTTCCCATACTCTGGAACAGACTACCTATCTAAGTCATACAGAGCTCCTCATTAGCACTCTTCAAGAAAAATCTTGATGATTGGATGGGAAATGGGAAATTCACCCCAGGGATCACTTCTGTGGCTCTGCTCGACAGGGGCACAGGAAAATAATTTTCTTGGGTGGCGAAAGCCAGGGTACATTTTTTGGCTAGGCTTATATAGGCCCTAGGGCCAACAGCCTAGTACCTACCTATGAACCTATAGAGAGTCAAAATCACATTGCAAAGTATGTTTTCCAACTTGTTCCGCAGAATGCATTAAATCCTGTAATTCTGTGTGTTCAGCACAGTCAGGAATCAACATCATTTTCTGTTTAAGCAGTCCTATAATATGCTGCTGGTACTTTAACATATGAAACTGACAATTTAAAGCCCTAATGGCCAAAGTAGCTTTAGTATATACCTTCTCACCCCATCTGTCCAAAGCTCTAGAATCTCTGTCAGAAGGGGTAGGGTTTTTGGCAGCAGTAGCCTTAATGCCCTTTAGTCCTTTGGAAATGGTCAGTGGATCTGCAGTAGGATTCTTGAAGAGGAACTTGTGAGAGTCAGGTACTCTCTGTAATACCTGTCAGGTTTTCTAGGAGCTGGAGGTAAAGTGTCTGGAGAAATGCTAGATTCCAAGAAAGCATCATCTATAATGTCCAGAACAGGAGGGATAGCTAAAGGCCTATGTTGAGGGAGGAGTAAGAATTCCCTAAGCCTCTTTTTGGAGTCAGAGTATCCTGGCTTTCCCAGCGGAAATGCTCCCTAAGAGTGTGCAAGGTTTCACCAAAAGAGAAATCTTCTGGAGGGAAAGCAGAGGTAATGGAATCCTCTGCATCAGAATCCTCATAGGTAGATAGGGGCAAATCCTGGTAATCAGAAGAAACAGAAATATCAGATTTCTGATCAGAAGAATCAGAAAGAAAATCAGTTCTAGGTCTCTTAGAGGGGGAAGGCTGGCTTCCCCTAATTAAGGTAATAAGGTCTTCACCCATTCTACGTATTTGTTTTTTAGGCATATGAGCCTGAGCATGCGGTTTGGACGTTTGTTTTCTAGGCGTGGGCCGAGTTTCAGGCCTAGATGAAGAAGATGGCGTCAGTTTAAAATGCAAGTCTGTAGGCCTGAGTACACCCTCAGAAGCCGGTGCCTGCACAGCGGCTCCGGACCTTCCAAGGTAGAGACATCCGCAGGTTCCATAGTTGAAGAAGCATCTTGCGGTATACCGGACGCCGAATGGGTCTCAGTAGAGGCCTGCGAATCTGAAGTAGCGGGTATCAGGGGCTGCGAAAACACCTCACTGAGTACCGGTGGACTGGCGACTAGCTTAACGGAAGTGTCAGCGGCAGTTTTGGACCTATGCTGTCTGTCTCTGTCTTTACCTTTACGTGTTTTTGGAATATCGTTAGTCGGATGGCTTACCGAAGCCATTTCTGGATAGTTAAACTGAGTACCAAAATAATTTGCTGCAACTATAGACCGACGATGAATAGTTCGGGGTTGAACAAGGCACAAAACCGACATCCAGGGACGTCGTGGTCTGAGCCTAAGCAAGGAATGCAGTACGAATGAAAATCTCTATGAGGTATTTGCTTTCCACAGGTAATACAATTGTTAACTTTTACTGACATCGGTTGAGAGGAAGAAAAAGGATCCCCAATGGGGAACTTAGCTTTTTTGAAGACTTTGGTTCTGAAACTCAAAAACGAAAATTTCAGGAGTCGGCTGACCGGCACTTGCAAACTGCTTCTACTTCGGGCACCGCGTGGCAAGAAAGACTGATGTAATGGCGTTGGCTGCATGTTTTATACCCCTGATGACCTGAAAGAAGAGACAGCATCTGACGCAGGAATCCAAGACGCTGGTATTCAGGCCAGCTGACAGCTACATGCAGGCAGATAACCCAAATGTGATGACTGCAACAGTGAGACACGAAGAACATCTGATAATGCACAGATCCTGCCCTGAAGTGTAGATATTTCCTGCATGACTCCCTTATAGGGATGTGCAGATAGGTTTCTTTTAATTCTAGGGTGACTAACCAGGCATCTTTGGCTAGCACAGGTAGAAGCTGCTGCAGGGTGAGCATTCTGAATTTTCCTACCACCAGGAAGGTGTTGAGAATTGAAAGATCTAGGATTGGGCGCCAAGTGCCCTCTTTTCTGGGTACCAGGAAAAGTCGAATAGAATCCTTGACCTATCTGTTCTGCAGGAACAGGTTGAATTGCCCTTAGAGAGAGCAGGGATTGAACTTGGTTTTGTGCCTCTGCCCACTGGTTTGTAGGAAGGTCTGGGAACCCTTTTGGAGTTGGCAGTGAGTGGAAGTAAAATTTGTACCCCTGGGATACAATGTTAAGGACCCATCTGTCTTTACTGATGGAAATCCAGTTTTTTGCATGAAGGGCAAGTTTTCCTCTTAGTGGCACAAGCAGTTGGGCAGAGGTGGGGAGTGGAGTTGAGAAGTCATTGGGAATTCTTTCCGTAAAGGGGTGGCTTAGCACTCCCTGCTTTAGAGGTGGAGGCACTCCATTGCTTAGATCTCTGCATACCCTGAGACTGTAGTCTTCTGGTACCTCTTCTAGTTCTGGAAGAGGTAGTTCCAGCAGAGGTTGGGTTACTTCTGACAAATGTGGCCTTGGCAGGGTAGTTCCTGTAATATTTGGGGATGGGGGACACCAACAAATGTTTGATGTCTTGTAATTCCTTGCTCTTTTCTTGCAGGGTTTTGAACAGATTTGCAGACTGTTTGTTTTCCAAACAGAAAATTGGGGTCCAAGGCTGCATCCAAGATCGTAGACTTAAAAGTCTTCTGGTAAGTGTTGAACTCTGTGCCAGGAATATCTCCTGAGAATGGAGGCAGATGCTGCAGAGAGAGCAGAAGCTTCTGCAGCATCATAGCTGCATCTAATTGAGTGTCTGGCTACTTGGGCAGCCAGAGATAGTTTAGAAGAGATATCAGCTTTTGTAGGGCAGTCAGGAGTAGTGGCCAGGAAGGTGCAGGCTTGAGAAACCAGGTCCAAAGCAGATATGGTCATATGTGTCTGATAGTTGATGGCTCTAAAAGCCAAAGTGGAGGAGGTATAGACCTTCTTAGCAATCCTATCCATAGATTTGCTGTCTTTGTCAGTGGGTAAGAGGGAGGCAGATGGAATGGGTCTGGATTGTTTATCAGGATTGGTGGTAATCACAGTTGGGTTTGCCAGGGGAGGATTGACTAGGAATCTTTGGTCATCAGGCACCTTGTAGAAGCGGTCTGGCCGCTTAGGGACAGGTGACTGAGAATCTGGTGTCTTTGATGCAGAGGTAAAAGCATCCAAGTATACAGGTATGACAGGTGGGATGGCAGAAGGGGAGGGGGATTCTACCTGTAAAAGTTCAAAATACCTCTTCTGAGTTTCAGACATTTGAGAGGTATCCCATTTGAAATATTCTTTCACTTTAGTGATAGTTTCACCAAATGTAATATCCTCAGGATGAGAGTCTCCCTCAATAGATTCTTCATTTGATGAGCAGTACTCCTGAGGTGAAGCAATTTGGGAGGTGTAAGAAATGGATTCCTCAGAGGAGGAATAATAGGTGTCTTGCTCTTCTTCCCTGTCCTGAGAGGCCAGAGGAGGCAGAGAAGAGGCAGAAGCAGGTTTAGGACTCAGCAGTGGTAGAGCAGTGGGGGATGAGGCTAAAGCCTGCATCAAGGAAGAAGTCAAGGACTGCCACTCAGGTAGACCTTCTTTGGTTGAGGTTGTATGTTTGTTTTTTGTTTCTTTTTGGCTGGTGTAGACGTATGCGTAGGCCTGGAGTCAGATAACAGTCTAACGGTAGCAGCGTCTGGAGGAGGGATCCCAGTCAGTGGATCTGTTAAGTCTGGTTCCCTCTCGACCTCAGCAGTAGTCTGCGTAGGCTATGGGGACGTGCCGGCCGTCAACTGAGAAACAGCTTCTACGAAGGTCGCCGCTGAAGTCGACAGATCCACCAGGTGTCCCTCAACTTCTAAATCGGAAGCTGGCAGGATGTCCGGTAGCAGAGCGGCAGAGGTACAGGGCCTGGGAAACTTGGCCTGCTTACACGGAGGTTATATCGAGGCATCCTAAGGGCTAACTGTTTAAGCCGTTGGTTCTCCCAAGTAAAGATTAAGAGCGGCCAGACGGCTGAGAAGTGTCCTAGGTACAAAGGATTGGCAAATGGAGCAGGAGTTGTGATCATGCTCCCGGCCTACGCAACGGTCATGCAAGTCTTTATGGGGTATCTGGCGCCCGCATTGGCATTTACCCTTTTTTGCTGACATTGGCTGAGTTGTTACAACAAACCAAGCTTTACCAAGTTAAACAGAAGAAAAAACCTAAATGGGTACTTAGCTTTTTAGACATTTGCGTTGAAGGAGCAAAGCACACGATGTGTCGGTCTGCGGTTGAAAAGTTCCGAGATCTGTGCGTACAGGCATCACATTTAAGGCCCCTGGTTTATGGCCCTACGTGTGACGGCTCACGCAGCTGCAACAGCCAAGCTGAAGCTTTTTTATAGGAGCCAATGTACGGGTCGCCTGAGGCAGGAAATCCCACAACAAGAATACTGCAACATAGGAATAGAAAGACATCAGATAATCCTCAGGGGGCCAAGCAAAATGCTGATGTGCCGAGGACACTAGATAGCAGCAGGATCAGTCTGCACCTCTTTGGCTTTCATTTTAACTGGCTTCTGAACGTCTGGGCAGGCATACTCAGACATGGTACCCTGAACCAAAAGCTTTAATCACTGGATACTTAAGTAAATGGAAAGATAAAAGATGACTGAAGTGCCTTATGGACAAATGCCTGACAAATCTCGCACTGCATATGGTCGTGGGTAGCACCCAAACAAAAAAAAGGCACTGTTTGCGTCTATATTTATGGGAAATCTGCCTCCCACATTCACATTTTCCCTTCCTGTATGACACGTAAACTAAAGTAATGGTTATAAAAAAAAAAATAAAATAAGGAAGAGTCACCAATGGGACACTTATCTGTAGAAGGCTCACTATTAGAACTAACTCTGTAAATGGCTTACAGAACAAATTCAAATATGGCATTTGGACTGGCGGCAAAAATGTTTTGAGATTACGTGCTCGTATGTCATGTATGTACCTTACTCCTTGCACAGAGGAAATACATCTGATATATGGCACACAGAAATATGCAAAGGCTTTGGTATGATGGTTGGATGTTCAGCTATCCTCTACAGGACCACCCCAGGAGTAAAGAATACTTTAACAGTGATACGGAAGGACATTCTCACTTTTCTTGTTAATTGGAAAGATACTGGGACTGGGATCTAACTTGGATTCCTTCTAGGGACCCATAGACATGACTGCTGGTTCCACAACTGGGGTCATGAAAGGAATTTGGATGCCTGGACCCTACAGAACCTGTCAGTTTTTTTAGGAGTAGTGGGCTGGCTGTCTAGTTCCTTAGAGGCCACAAGGAAAGAATTCTCCAGAGACCCAAAAAATTGCAGTCTATAAAATCTAAGTTTATTAAAGACATTGTTTATGAGTACTGGAAAATATTTGACTCAATGCCCAACACTTTGAAAGGGTTTTCTAAACTTCAGTTGTATACAAAATAGACAGACATTTGAAAGAAATGTATGAGAGCAATGCTCAGAATGTACATGTTTGTAGTAAAAATCATTCTGATACTTACAAGTATGGTGCCTGCAAACAATGTCCACTTACAGCAAACTCTGATGAATTATATTTAGAAGCCAAAATTGAATACCAAGGAACTATACCTTACAGCCAAGTATGCCCTTCACGTAACAGAAGAGTACTTTGCCAATCTTTCTGAGATCATGAAACAAGATTTGGCCATAGATATCTGCGATGGAGCACCCTCACCAAAAGCTGAACCAAAGTCATCACCTCAGTGGGATGTACCTCCTTCCTCTGGTATGACTGCCTCCCAAAGGGCTTTGTCAGAGGTCTCAGGAATCTGAGATGCATGGTCTACAGGGTGCAAAGTACCTCACTGGGACCTACAATCTTGAGCTTCTACAGAGTATTCAGCACTGATGTCACATCACATTCAACTTTTACTGTATTCTCCTTAGAATGTTTTGTTCTCAAGAAAGGAAGGATGTCAGAGGCGGAAAATGAACCCGAAAACACCACTACTGACAGGGTGCAATCACCTGAGGCTTCTACCAGACTACAGCAAACTCAAGCAAACAGAAGAAAAAAAAAAAAAAAACGAAGAAATACAATACAATTTTCATGTGTTGCACTTTCTGCCCCCCGCAGAAACATACCTTTTGTTTTTAAGAGTTTTAGAATTTTAAAAAGGAAGATAGGAATAAATTCCCTCTCTCCCCAACCTAAGAATAAGTCAAACCAAACAAATAGTAAAGGGTACAGTACTAGTCAGGCCTATTTTTAATAGCAACCCTCAAGCAACCAGAAAAAAAGAAGTTATGTACTCACCATAACTTTCCATCTGAGTAGTTACACTTCATTTTTCTGCAACCTGTGGGTATTCGGATCCAAGCCGGCAACTTTTCAAGCATCTGCTCCGAGCTCCTCCCCCTTACCCATAACCCATCACCATCTCCCACCTTCCCTCAGATTGAGTTTGCCACTACTCAACCAATCAGCAACTCAACTTTATAACAAACCCAGAACAGGCTCGGGGGAAGGAGGGTGGGACAGTTGCAGAAAAATTAAGTGTAACTACTCAGATGGAACGTTATGGCGAGTACATAACTTCTTTATCTGAAATAGTTAACTTCATTTTATCTGCAACCTGTGGGACAGAGTCCCCAGCTACTTACACTCCTGGGAGACCCTCATGGAAGGATATTCCCGAGCACCGCAGAGCCGAAGGACGCTCTCCCTCTGGAGATCAAATCCAACTTATAATTAGAAATGAAGGTATGTGACCTTGCCCAAGTTGCTGCCGCACAAATGTCATCCAGTGAAACCCTAGACCAAAAGGCAGCAGAAGTCGCCATAGATCTGGTAGAATGAGCTTTAACAGGACCAGGCATGGACTGACCTTTGTCTTTATAAATTTGCAAAATACATTGTGTAATCCATCTAGCTAAGGAAACCTTGGAGATGGCTTTGCCCAGAAAGAGTTTAGAAAAGGACACAAGTAACTGGTCACACTTACGGAAGGGCTTTATTCTGTGTAAATAAAAACAAAGCAATCTATGAGCATCTAGCAAATGCAGCTTATATTCACCCTTGTTCTGAAAATTTGGAAAGAAAACAGGCAGGTTAATTGTTTGATTAATGTTTGATTCAGAAGCTACTTTTGGTAAGAAGAAAGGGTTAGTGCGGAGAGAAACCCTGTCCTTATGGAAGATCAAGTAAGAGGACACAGCAGACAAAGCTTGAATCTCAGAAACCTTCCTAGCTGATGTAATGGCCACTAGGAAGGCTGTCTTACGGGATAAGAACTTCAAATCTACTGATGCTGCAGGTTCAAAGGGGAGAGCAACTAAAGCCTACAGAACCAAGGTAAGGTCCCAAAGAGGAATGGAGTCCTTAATTGGGGGACGTAACAGAAAGGTGCCTTTAAGAAAAGCCTTGCACAGTCTAGAAGAGGCCAGGGCATTCATGTTTTCGCTGACATGGAAATTCGAGATAGCTGCCAGTTGCACTTTCACTGTAGAGGAACTAGCCCCTTCTTGAAAAATATTGGCTAAGAAATCCAACACTGCAGAAACAGGGGCTGTAAAGGGATCCAGGTTCCTTTGAGAAACCCAAATAGAGAATAGTTTCCATTTACTGCAATAAATCTTCCTAGTGGAGGACTTATGGGACGCCACCCGAATAGTTTTTATTGAAGATGAAAGACTGGGAGTCCTGGCAATCAAGGGAACTGGAGCAACCAAGCTGTCAGCTTGAGGCTGTCCCGGTTGGGTGGACAAGTGCTCGAGGGATGAGAGATGAGATCCAGGCAAAGATCCAGAATCCAAGGAGGAGCTAGAACATGAGACCAGAGGAAGGGGAACCAAACCTGACAAGGCCAAAACGGGACAATGAGGATCACTTTGCACCCCAGTCGGCAAGCTTTCTGAAGAAACTTCAGAATGAGAGGTAACGGGATAAGCATACAGTAATCAGGAGGCCAAGCATGGACGAAAGCATCTATGGGGGGATCCCCTGGTGAGGGGATCAAAGCGAAGAACTCGCTGCACTTCGCGTTGGAAGGACATGTGAATAGATAGCAGCAAGGCTAACCCCACACAAGGAAGATCTCCTCCGCTATCGATTGTTTCAGAGACCACTCGTATGGCATTAGAATAGCCAGACTCAATCTGTCAGCTAAAATGTTGGAGCACCCCAGGATGTGCGTTGCAATCAGAAATCGACTGGTGAAGATCGCCCACTCTCTCACTCTCATGGCCTTGCGACAGAGAGGGTAAGATCTGGTTCCTCCCTGTTTGTTGATGTACCAGACAACAGACATGTTGTCTGACCGAATTGCAATAGTCCCTGTTGGAAGAACAGTGTGGAAGGCTTGCAACGCTAAAAGCACTGCTCTCATCTCCAGATGCAATCTGGTCTCAATCTGGGCCCACGTGCCTTGGACCGTCTTCCCCAGATAATGCCCCCCACCCACCTGAGCTGGGAGGCGTCCGTGGTCACTGTGGCTTGGGCTGTGGGTGAAACAAATGGGCGTCCTGCTAAGAACTATGGCGATTGAAGCCACCAGCGAAGTGACGCCCTGAAGGCTTTGCTGATTTGAATTGGATATTCCATGGGGGAGATTCTAGCTAAGACCACTGTACGGCCAGAGTCCACTGAAGAACACGCATGTGAAGACGCGCACAAGGGAGGATCGAGATTGCTGCAGCCATAGAGCCTAGGGCTCGAAGAATGTCGCCCGCCTTTGGTAGCCTGGGGCCAAGAACCATTGATATATGGACCTGTAAGCTCTGGACCCTGTCTGGAGTTAGGAATTGAAGGGTGTCCAGTCACACCCCGATAAAGTCCAAGATATACACCAGGTCCAAGAGGGACATGGAAATATTGACAGTGATCCCTAGCTGGTCTGCAAGATGAAGGAAGGAGTCTCTGACTATGCAAAGAAGACGGTTGGTGGAAGTAGTGAGGAGCCAATCGTCTAGATAAGGGAATACCTGAATTACCTGAAGCCTCAGGTGAGCCGCTACGACTGCCATTACCTTGGTAAACACCCAGGGGTCTGTGGTGAGACCGAAGGGTAGGGCTCTAAACTGGAAATGATTGGCTCTCAGCCGTAAGCGAAGGAATCTCCTGGAGCTTCTGCGAATCTTGATGTGGTAGTAAGCGTCCAGGAGGTCTATCAAGCACATCCAGTGGCATTATCGAAGATAAGGTAGAATGGACAATAGGGTGACCATCCGGAAATTCTGCTTGGCGACAGCCAGGTTCAAGGTTGACAAGTCCAAGACGGGGCTGAGGTCCCCCGTCTTTTTTGGCACTAAAAAGAAAGTGGAGTAAACGCCTGATCCGGACTGATCTGGGGTTCGATGCCTCATTTGCAAAGCAGCTTGGAAATCTCTAGTGCTACCGCCTCCCTTTGAGCGGGTGGGACCTCTGGGAGATGCTTTGGTTGGACAGGAGGGCTAACAAACGGGATGGTGTAGCCTCTGGATATTATTTGAAGCATTTATGAACTCCCAAGCCGTTGGGTGCAATGATAAGCTTCCCCCAAATGTCTCCAGAGTAGGACAGTCAGACAACCCTTCAGGGCTGCTATGTGGGCCTGTCTGAGAAGGTCTCCCTAGACCCAAAGTTCCTCTGCCCCCTGTGCCTATGGGACGGCACCTGTCCTGTCCCCTCTGCCTCTAGGGGACAAGTTGTCCTGAGAGTCCCGGGAAAAGTGTGATTTTTGAAACCACATCTTCTTTTGCCCTCTCTGATTCTTAGAAAAGGATCTTTGAGGGCTAGAGAAGCGGACCCCGATGGCAGACAAAGTCTTCCCGTCCTTTTCGCTCTGGACAAGGGTGTCACATGTGGTCATCCCAAAAAGAGAAGAACCATCAAAGGAAGCATTTGTGAAAGACGCCTTGAAGGGGTCTGCGAATCGACACAGTCTGAGCTAAGAGTGTCACCTCATAGCCACGCCAGTCCCAGCCGCCCTAGCCGCTCCTTCCATAGCATGGGAAAGGAGACGCATAGACATGGTCAATACTGATTTCAGAGTCGACAACTTTGCGGAGAACAGACGCTTATCCTCCGGTGACAAAGACTCTGGGGGCGACTCAGTTAACTCCGTGACTAGGTCTCGCTGCAGTCGTATAACGTGTGCCAAATAGTTCAGCACTCGGATTGAAAACGTCACTGAAGAATATACTCGTTTCCCAAATCGATCCACCGCCCTGGACTCCTTGTCCGGAGGGTGAACCGAGGAACTCTCCTGTGCCAGTTCCCTCTTGGTGGCTGCTGCAACCACCATAGCATCCACAGGGGATCCTTTATACCAGGCCTGTCTGTCTGAAGGTGGAGAGAGAATCCTGTCTGGGCGTTTTGCTATCGGTTCTATGGTGTCAGGCTCCTTCCATGCCTGCTTGGTGATAAGATCCACCAAGGGATCCGCAGGGGGGGGGACACCCAGGACATAGATGGGCCCGTGCCAAAAGCCTCCAGGAACAATTTCTCATCTGTAGAAGGTTTTGGGGCTGACCAACCTCCCCTCTGGCTTAGGATCTCCATGATGTCTCCAAAGGAGACATCCTCGGGAGGTGACCTGGAGGAACCTTCTCCTTCACCTAAATCAGTGTCTTTTGTCATGGACTCTGGAGAGTCCAGGTGCTTCCTTTTACACGTGTGCTTACGGAGACCCTCTTCAATGGGACTCACTGAAGAGGGCTCGTGAGCCACGGAGGGTTCCTCCAGGGGAACCACCTGGGGGGTCCTCTAGCACGGGCTGTCCCTGAGACAAGCTGAAGGGAGTCGTAACCGAAGCCAAGAGAGTTTGGGCGGAATCCAAGGAAATAGGCTGGGGTCTCGATCCTTGGGAGAGAACTCTATCCACCACGTTGAACGCCGATGGAACGCGTACCTCCTTAGCACCCAACAAGGAAGAAACTCTCCCCAGGTTCGCCGTGAGGATCGGAGCCGAGGCAGGAGTAGCCGGAGCTCCAAACAAATGGCTCGGATCTGACAAAGTCGGAGCCAAAGACACCTCCATTCCCTCGGATCAGACTCCCCCCATCCTCACCCCCGAGAGTTGCTCAGATCTGAACTAGTCGGATCCGAGGAACTCAAGGTAATCACCGGAGTCGAAGTTGGAGGAACAGCCGGTGCCGAACCCCCAGCTCCGAAGATCCTCAGATCCATAAACCCTGAAACTGCAGGCCGGATCAGGGAAGGAGAAATTGGATGAAAGAAGGGCATGGAGGTCCCCCCCCCTCCAGAGGGAGAGGGGCCTGGCAAGGTTCCATCTGGATTTGGGTCAGAATAACTCTCATCATCCTGTCCATATCCAAATCCGATAGACTCCAAGTCGAGTGCGAGGAGGCGACCAACTCTGATCTGGCTGGTCGTTGTAACGACCTAGATGAAGGCCTCGGATCCAAGGGCTCTATCGGCTCTGAGGAGAACCTCGGGGAGTGGAGCCGAGAAGACGTAGGTCTCGACACTTTGGAAGGCGGGCTGGGGAAGGGCTCCCGCTCTGGAGACCGTTTATGAGGCCTATCACCCCCTCTTGTCTCTGCCCTTGTCTTTCTTCCCGTCTTTTCCTTTGGCCTCCACTTCAACAGGTCTAGTGGGAGGGTGAGTCCCAGCCAGAGGGGGGGGGGGGGGGTTGAGCAGCTGCTGGAGGAGCCGAGGCCGATGAGTCCAGAGAGGAACAGGTAGAAGGCCTTTTTCAACCAGTTATAAAATATTATTGGTTATTTTTGAGAGAAGGAAGATACAAATTGAATAATGTATGGCATTCACCTTTGATTTCTTTTAAGAGAGGTCATAACCTGAAAGACATGTTAGTCCATGCTAGTTTCTCTTTACCAAATATTAATATAAGTCATGAAATTAGTAGGGTTGGTACCTGGGCATGTGGAAATTGTTCTGTTTGTCCACTTATAGTGAAATATTTTGATAAAATTAATGGTATAAAATATAGACCAGTAACAGAGTATACTTGTAATGCAGTGGGTATTATTTATGCTCTTAAATGCCCATGTAATTTATTTTATACTGGTGAAAGTAAGAAGTCTTTCAAGGTTAGGCTACAAGAGCATATTCGTGATATTAAGAATAAAAAATTAGAAAGCCCTGTAGCCACTCATTTTAATGAAGTACATGGAGGGTTATGTGAAGGTTTAAAAGGCAGTATCTTGGAACAAGTTTCAGCAATAAACACTATGTGTTTAAAAAATAGATTACTGTCTAAAGAAGCAGTTTTTATTTTTTTTTAAGTATGGCACTTTAACCCCTGGTGGATTGAACCAGGAATGTAATTGGAAGTTTTTATTATAAAGTGCTGACAAAACTGGTTAATTGTTTTATTGATGAATTTTAATGTAATTGATGCATCTTTATAAGAGATGTTTTTCTCTGTTTGTATTATCTCCTGGAAGGCTGTTAAGCCGAGGCGCTAGAGAGGTTTTGGTGTGTCTTAATAAAAGGAAAAATCTACTGGCTTTGTCGTTTGGATTAATTTTGCTTCTATATTGTGGTTTGGAAGCCTTTTTCAACCAGTTTGGCCTTCCTTTCTTTCAAGGCCCTGGGGTTAAATCCGGCGTACACACTGCACTGTACAAATAGATGGGGAACACACAGAGTGTGACCATCGGCTGGTGAAAGCTTATGGCCACAGTCTGTGCATTTCTTAAAGGTAGGTTTTGGTTAAGCCATACTACAAACACACACAGCCAACCTACTTAAGACCGACACACTAAACACTCACACCTAAGGGGTAGGGAGGGCCTGCATTAGATACTTTACAACAAACTTTTTTTTTTTTTTTATAACCGATGAACAAGCGATTGGGGGAGGAAAGAAAAAGCACAGTTGTGTACACTTACCATAAATGTAGATGTTCGAGTGTATTCACTGTTGCAGTCATTACATTTGGGTAATCCTGCTGGCAGGTTGCCCTCAGTCGGCCTGAATTCCAAAGTCTTGGGTCCTGTGTCGGCTGCTGTCGCCCCTTCCCTGATGGCAGGTCATCAGGGGTATAAAAGAAGCAACCAACGCCATTTTCTTCAGTTTTTCTTGCCCCAGATGTCAGGTGCCCCCAAAAAGGTAGCCACAATTTATATATATATATATATATATATATATATATAATATGAACTTTGATCTACAAGCAAATACACCACATAGGTTGTATAAATCAGAGAAGGAAAGAAAAGTTCCAGCAGAAAAAAGGGGGATGGTAGGTGGGTAACCTGGACTGCAACAGTGAATACACTCGAACATCTACATTTATGGTAAGTGTACACAACTGTACTATGTTGTTCATGTTTCACTGCTGCAGTCATTACATTTGGGTAGAGTCCCAAAGCTATGGTTGGGAGGCTGGAGCTAAACAGCATTAGGAGCGGCTATGAGGCCCTGCAGAACTGCAATGGAAAAGCCTGCCCTGGATTTAGAGTAGAGTGGCAGATGATAGTGCTTTGTAAAGGTGTGCACTGAACTCCAAGCAGCAGCCTCTAAAATGTCTTTGGTTGGTACTCCCCTGAGAAAGGCTGCTGAAGTGGCTGCAGCTCTTGTTGAATGTGGCCTAATGCCCTTAGGCACTGGCTTGCCATGGTGTAAATAGCAGAAACGAATGCAGTGGCCTATCCACTTTGAAATAGTCTGCTTTGAGATGGCCTTTCCTTGTGATCCTGCAGCATATGCCACTAGTAATTGTTCTGTCTTCCTGAACACTTCAGTTATGTTCAAGTAGAATCTAAGCTGACTGTGTATGCCCAAAGAATGCAGAATTCCCTCCCCCTTGTTCTGTGGATTTGGATAAAAAGTTGGCAGATGAATCATTTGGTTAAGAGCCACACTGGACACCACCTTGGGCATAAATGTCGGGTTTGTCCTCAGAGAGACCCTGTCTGGATAAAAAATGATAAAAGGTTCCACAGCCATAAGTGCCTGTAGCTCTGAAAATTGTCTTGCTGAAGTTATTGCTAGGAGCAGAGCTGTTTTCCAAGATAAAAAGACGCCTGGTTCCAAGCAAAGAATCTCTTCCATTTTCCAGCATAAAATTTTCTAGTACTAGGTCTTCTGGCTTCCAAAATGACATCCATCAAAGCTTTACTGAGAGGTGCGTTTTGAATGACTACATTATCCACCATGCTGCCAGGTTTAAAGTACTGAGTTGGCTGTGCAGGATCTGATTGTTTTGCTGGGATAGTAGATGAGGTATTTGAGGTAAGATCCAAGCTGGGCATTGAGACAAGTTCCTTAGGATTGGATACCAGTACTGGCGGGGCGAGTCTGGGGCAATCAGTATCATCTTTGGCTTCTCCTGTCTGACATTTCGGAGTACCTTGGGGAGGAAAGGCATATATGGATAGGTTTTTCCAGCTGAAAGATAGGGCATCCACTTTCAATGCTTGTCTGTGATAAGTCCTTGTGCAGAATCTTTTTATTTGGTAGTTGTGAGGGGAGGCAAATAGATCTATGTCCGGGCATCCCCATTTCCTTGTTATTATGCTGAAGACTTGTGGATCCAGCTGCCATTCGTGGGGATCCATGAGGTTTCTGCTTAGTTCGTCTGCCAGAGTGTTTTCCTTTTCTGGCAGGAATTGAGCCTGCAGATGTACTTGGTAAGTCAAAGCTGTGTCCCATAAAGTCATGGTTAGTCTGCAAAGGGGGTAAGAATGTGTGCCCCCCTGTTTGTTTATATACCACATGACCATGGTGTTGTTTATCAGTAGTTGTCCCGGATGAAGTAGGTCCTTGAAGGCTGTCAGGGCATTTTGAACGGCTAGCATCTCTTTTTGATTGATATGTAGATGCATTTGGTTTGAGGACCACGTGCCCTGAACGCATCGTCCTGCCATGTGGGCCCCCCAGGCATAATCTGATGCATCCGTTGTTAGTGTCTGCCTGGCTGGGGGTAATGTGAATGGCTGTCCCTTGTTTTGGTGACAAGCCTTCGCCCATCGAAACTCCTGTTGCAGGCAGGGAATGACAGTAATCATTGTTTCCAGGCTGTGGCAATGTTGAGTCCAACACTTTTTAAGTACCCTTGAAGTTTCCTCATATGCAGTCTTGCATATGGAATTAGTAGGATGCAGGATGCCATGAAGCCCAGAGCCTGCAGAATTTTTCTTGCAGATAAGTGTGCCTTTGTTGCCAACATTTTGAAATAGGTACTCAGTTGCCTTTGTTTGGCGTGAGATAAGCCATCTGGGCAGTTGTATTTAAGCTTGCACCCAGGAATATTACCTCTTGAGAGGGTACTAGTTTTGATTTCTTTTCGTTGACTGTGTACCCTAGGCATGTTAGAAGTTTTTTCACAAACGCTAGATGCTGTAAAAGGATGTCCTTGTTCTGTGCTTGAATTAGTCGTCCAAGTAAGGGTATATTTGTATTCCTCTTTGTCTGCAGAATGCAATTACTGGTGCCAGGCACTTTGTAAAGACCCTGGGCGCAGTAGATAAGCCAAAGGGCAGTGCAGAGAATTGGTAATGCATTGAGCCAGCCTTAAATCTGAGGTATCGTCTGCATATTTGTCTTACTGGGACATGCGGGTATGCCTCTTTTAGGTCTAAAGTTACAAGCCAAGCGTTCTTGCCCAGCATGGGCAGAAGCTGCTGCAAAGTCAACATTTTGAATTTTGGTATATCCAGGTATGTGTTCAGAATCGATAGGTCCAGTACTGGCTTCCAGGCCTTGCCCTTTCTGGGCACTAAGAACGGTCTTGAGTAAAATCCTTGCCCCCACTCTTGCTCTGGCACTTGCTGAATTGCCCTCATGTCCATAAGGGATGAGACTTGTTTTTGTGCCTCTGCCCACTGATTTTTTGGCAGATCTGGCCAGCCGTTTGCCTTTGGCAGGGTATGGAAATGGAACTTGTAGCCTTGTGACACGATATTTGGAACCCACTTATCCTGCGTTATAATGTGCCAATTTTGAGAAAAAAGTGCTAATCTTCCCCCTAAGGGTGCTGCCAGGTAATAAGTGCTTGGCGCAGGCAGGGGGAAGTCACTGGGGCTGTTTCCTGTAGGGTTGTGATTTGTCTTCTCCCCTTTTGGGGGTAGAAGCACCTCATTGCTTTGACCTGTATGAACTTTGCGCCTAGGATCTGCCTCTAGGGTGTCTGGGTCTGCCCCTTTGAGGTTTGTCTGACACAGGAAAGGACCAATTCTTTGTTGGCTAGTGTCTACTAAACCTAGGTGGCTGTACTTGTAAGAAATCTTTGACCGTTTGCATAGATTTAGCCTTGTCCTCCATTTTCTTTAACACCTCTTCTGCCTTAACACCAAAGTATCATGCTGTAAAGGTGCATCTAATAATTTAACTTTAACATGATCAGGCAGATTTTGTTCCTTTAACCAAACACGCCTTCTAATTACAGAACCTGCAACTGCGGCCCTGCAGGAGGCCTCTAAAGAATCAAAACCACACTGCAAAGTATGCTTTCCAACTTGTTCAGCTGCATGCAATATATCCTGCATTTCCTTGTTTTCTGCACATTCAGAGTTTAACAACATTTTCTGTTTAAGCAATGACATGACATGATGCTGATATTTGAGCATATAAAACTGACAGTTTAAGGCCCTTATGGCCAAGGTAGCAGATGTGTAAACCTTTTTCCCCCATCTGTCCAGTGCCCTAGTATCCCTGTCAGAAGGGGTAGGGTTTTTTGCAGCGGAAGCCTAAACTCCCTTGGGACCCTGAGAAATAGTTTCTGGGTCAGCAGCAGGGTTTTTAAAAATAAATTTATGTGAGTCAGGAACCCTGTAATATCTGTCAGGCTTAACAGGAGCTGGAGGTAAGAAGTCAGGGATAAGGCTAGACTCCGAAAACACATAATTTACAATGTCTAACACAGGGGGAAAGGCAAGTGGCTTGTGCTGAGGTGGTAACAGGAAATACCTGAGCCTCTTTTTAGATTCTGAAAAATCTTGGCTCTGCCAGTGGAAATGCTCCCTCATGGTATGTAAGGTTTCCCCAAAGGAATAGTCCTCAGGAGGAGAAGCTGAAGGTATGGATTCTTCAGCATCAGAATCCTCATAGGGGGGAAAAGAATATTCCTGATCAGAAGAGGAATCAGAAGAAATGGAAACCTGATCTGAAGATTGATAGTCAGTCTCTTGCCTAGGCCTCTTATCAGGAGGGGGATGGGGACCCCTGATCAAGGTAATCAAGTCTTCGGCCATTTTGAGCATTTTTTTTTGGGCATGGAGGTCTGTCCACGTGGCTCTTGAGTTTGCTTCTTTGCCTTTGAAGGAGCTTTAGTTTTTGCCTTTGAAGTCGGTTTAATGTATAGATGTTTGGGTCTGAATACACCCTCAGAAGCCGGTGCCTGCTCAGCGGCTCCGGACCCATCTGAAGGATTAGCATCCGAGGCTTCAATACCTTGAGTTTCCAGTGGCATGGCCGACTCCACGTGGGAGTCGGTAGAGGCCTGAGACTCTAAAGTAGCAGTTCTCAGGGGCTGCGAACGTCTCTCACTGAGAACCGGCTACTGGCTTAGGAGAAGCTTCATCGTCGGTTTTGGGCCTCTGGAGTCTTTCTTTTTCTTTGCATTTTTTTTTTTTAACTCCGGTAGTCAGATGGCTTTCTGACGACATTTCTGGATAATTAAAACCTGCATCCAAAGTAGTTCAAAGCAAAATCATACCGACTCTTAATAGTGCGTTGGTTAAATCGGGGCCTAGGCAAGGAATACCGTAAGAATGAAAGTCCTTATGAGGTATTTGCTTCCCACAAGAAATACAATTATTAACTTTTTCTGACATCGGTTCTGGAGCAAGAAAAAAAAGTTTCAGATCTGAAATTCGAACTCGAAAATCTCAGGAGTCGGCCGACTGGCACTTGCAAACTGATTCTGCTTCGGGCACCGTGCGGCAAGAAAGACTAAAGAAAATGGCGTCGGCTGCTTCTTTTCTACCCCTGCTGACCTGAAGTCAGAGAAGGGGCGACAACAGCCGACGCAGGACCCAGGACTTTGGAATTCCGGCCGACTGAGGGCAACCTGCCAGCAGGATTACCCAAATGTAATGACTGCAACAGTAAAACACGAAGAACATCTGCTCAGCCTCCCATCTTGCCTTACTCCCTCATGAAAGAGATTCTGAGAGGGGTAGTTCACAACAGTCCACCCAGAAAGCTTCCTGTCCCACCCTGGGACCTCAATTTTGTGTTGGAAAAACGTAACCCTTCCACTGTTTGAACCATCTGTTTCCTCTGTATTTAAATTTTTAACCTGGAAGACGGCCCTCTTGTTAACCATCACCTCTGCTAGAAGGGTCTCTGAGCTTCAGGCCTTCATTCCTCATCTTCCACCCACAGTGAGACTCACTTAGGACCAACCTCTCCTTTATGCCCAAGGTGGTGACAGAGACTTCTTGAAATCAAGCCATACATTTGCCTGCTGTCTTCCCCATCCCCCATAATAGAGTGGAAAGGATACTCCTTTCCATAGATGTATATAGTTAAATTCATTACTACTTGTATAGAACCAAGACTATCAGAAAATCAAACCAACTGTAGCCTTTGCCACTAGCTGTGAGGGGAACCAGTTTCCAAGCAAACAGTCTCTAAATGGATCTCCGACTATTTCTTTCTGTTAATGCCATCATAGTCAGAAATTCCCTGATGCTGTGAAGACACATTCCACCAGGGCTACTGCTACCTCTACTGCTTTTCTTAAAGGGGTACCCAAGAAAGACATGCAACTTTCAACAAGGAGGCTGCAACTGGGTCTTCAGTGCATAGCCTTGCCAAGCATTAACACCTTTCAGCCTTCTCCAAGTCAAGAGCAGAATTTGCCACTGCCATCTTGCATCCTTCCTTTCTTTCGGGTTTAGGAATCTTCCCACAAGTTAGTACTGCAGCAGTGAAACATGAAGAACATAGTACAGTTGTGTATACTTATCACAAATATAGATGTTTGAGTCTTTTCACTGTTGCAGTATTCTTTCCCTCCCCCCAATGTACAGAGTAGGCTGGGACAATTCCCTTCTCAGTCAGGTTAACCCTCTTTCTAGCCTTCACTTTCCTAGGCAACAGTGTTCCAGACCCTTGACCTCAGGGTCCCTCTGAGGGGCTCCTATCTGTAGGGGCAAGAAAAGTACTGAGGTCATGGCACCGTCCAACTCCCCTTATCCACAAGTATAGTGATGTTGGATAGGGTTGTCTGCCGACTTCTGGAGGAGGGAAATTTTTCTCTGGTAGTCAGGCCGGCCAGGGGCTTTTCATGGTGGGAAATCCCACAAGATAAGACTGCAACAGTGAAACACTAAGGACAACAGATCCATATTTTCTCTTTGTTTGGTTCAACCTGTGGGTTATCAGATCAGACTCTTATCGGAAACCGTCTGAGTCGTATTCCAAAGACTTCAGCCAGCTGAGCTCTACCTCCTCTATCCATAAACCCTTGCTTAAATAAGACTACCTCAGACTGAGTTTACCCCATACTGCCCAAACTAACCCCCTAACTCATGTATCTCGACTGAGAAACTTGCCATAGCAATGTGTTATGAGGGAGGGAAGGTTTATCCAGACGGAAAGAGACAACATAGATCTATTGTTATGGCATCTATATAACTTTCATATCCAATGTTGTCTTTATCATCTGGATTCAACTAGTGGGACAGAGTCACCAGTCACATAACATCTTAGGAAGGTCTTATGTAAGGATACTGCACAATACAATGGAACCAAAAAAAGCTCTGGACCTCAACTGAATGTCCAATTTGTAGTGGGGCACAAATGTATGAGGACCCACCCAAGTAGCAGCTGCACAATCTTCATCCAATGCAGCTCAGAAGAAGAAATCTGCAGAAGTAGCCATAGCTCTACAAGAATGACCTTTCAGTTTACAATGCAAGAGCTTCCCTTTCAAACTATACCCGAAGGAAATACCATTAGACAGTCACATGGAGAGAGAGTAACTTTAGACAATGACATGCCCAGCCAAGCATTGGAAAAGGAAACAAGTAACTGTTGAGACTTTCTAAAAGATTTGGTTTTATCCAAGTAAAATCTTAATTGCCTATGTACATCAAGACAACGCAGTGAAAATTTCCCCTTGTTGGAAAATTCAGCAAAGAGCACAGTAACTGAATCAATTGATTCTGGTTCTTCTCAGTAGCCACCTTAGGAAGAACAGATGGATCTGTACGGAGATACACCTTGTCTTTATGAAAGACCAAGTAAGCCAGTACCGAAGAGAAGACCTGCAGTTTGGACACTTGCTTGGCGGAAGTAATAGCCATTAAGAATAAATTCTTCCAAAAAATAACTTCAAATCAGCTGTAGCAGAAGGTTCAGAGGGAGGTGCAGCTCGTACCTGAAGCATGAAAGGTAAACCCCCATGGAGGGACAGGGTCCAGGACTTGAGGATGTAACAAAAAAGTACCCCAATAAACATATATTACTACTTTTGCAACGCAAGTACAAGATGCTACGGGGCAATATTTAACCCGTTAATTTTATAAAACGATCTCACAATATACCTGCATACTGAACATTTTCCACAACGAACAGTTCCACAAACATTAAGTGATGCATTCAAATCATTGTTAGGGACAATAAATGCATTATGTACCACCATGTCCCTAACATTTCTACCTCTCTTATAAGATATAAGGGGAGTCTTATACAAATTATTAACACCATTTCTACTGTTAAGGAGAAAGGGCCAATAATACTTAACAATACTAACCACTTCTTGACTAAAAATATTACTTCATGTAGACTTGTTAAGATTAAAATCTACTCTAACTTTAGAATTTTTACTACCAAGTGGATTATATGCTCCTTCATATAGTTGAAGTAACTTTTTTAAGGACTGAATAATTAATACTTTATCATAACCTCTTTGCTTAAAAGCAATGCATGTATGTATTATTTCACTCTTTAGTGTTTCAGGATCACTACATAGCCTACTAACTCTAAGTTCATTATATGGTCGAGATTTTAACACATGGGAGGATGGCAGCTCTTACTATCCAAAAAATGTATTTCATGATTCAACTTCCTATGTATTCTAGTACTTATAGTATTGCCAGAAACTTCAAGTTTTAAGTCCAAATAAGTAACAGATTTGCCTGTTTGTAAACCATCAAACAGCAAGTTAAAGCGATTGCTTTGCAAACCATTCACAAATAACTGAACGAAATTTTCACTCCCCTTGTATAAAAAAATCAAATAATCAATAAACCTATAATATAAAAAGGACAGTTGTGTACACTTACCATAAATGTAGATGCTCGAGTGTATTCACTGTTGCAGTCATTATATTTGAGTTATCTGCTTACAGGTAGCCCTCAGTCGGCCAGATTAACAAAGTCTTGGGTCCTGCGTCAGTTGCTGTCCCTTCTTCCATGACGTCAGGTCGTCAGGGGTATAAAACATGCAGCCAATGCCATTACATCAGTTTTTCCTGCCCCAGATGTCAGGTGCCCCCTTAATGGGAAGCAATTAAATTAAGAACTTATGTACCTACCATAACGTTCCATGTTAGTTGTCTTCTTCTCGCCTTCTTTCTTGCTAGTTGGGTTCGGAGCTGATCCTCGGCTCCGACTCTGCCATCTTCAAAAGCTCGAGAGCTGCTTACTGGCTCGAGGCCCCCCTATATCCCATGATGCCTGGCGCTAGATACCCAGATCTCGTTTGGTAAACCTAACTACAGACATAATTTTATTTTTATTTTATTTATTTGCAGTTGGTTTACCAGGATAGTCCATTGGGCCAAATGAACCCATTTTCAATGGAGTCCTGGGGAGAAAAGCTACAGATAAGGTTACAGTAAGATTTACATCCATATTACAATAATTACAAGACTTTTACAAATAGAGCATACAATATGTGGTAGACAGAGTACTGTTCACATTACAGTAAGAGCAAACACTTTTAGGAAGAACAACTGGTGGTAAACATTTTAGATGATACGGACTAGAAAAGGTGAGCATTTCAATTTAGAAAGTAAGAAACAATTGCAACAGAGCAGACAATGTAGTGTACAAAAAAAATTTTTTTAAGAGGAAAGTGTCAAGTCAGTATGGATCATGGAGGATGTGAGCATGAGCATTCCCACTGGGAAAGTAGATGAGAGTGAAGAGATATTTTGAATGCAAGGTGGTTGAAAGTGGTGTGAATGGCAGGAGGTAGGGAGTTCCAGAGTTGTGCTAAGCTAAAGTTTAGGAGATTTTTACCAGGGGGACGATTTGGTTTATACAATTCGATTAGATTTTGGTTGTTAGATCTAAGTACCCTGCTGGGAAGGTGAAATTTAAATGCAGAAGAAAGAGATGGACAGAGGTCAGGTTTGAAAATGAGCTTATGAGCAAGAGTAAGTTGAGAATAATAACAATTATAATAATAATAACCCAGTAAAACGTAGTAGGATGCCTGAACCTACTGGAGAGACTGATAGTGGGAAGTGGAAGCCAGAGAAGACTCAGCCAGTGATAAAAAAAAACATAAGAAACTCTTCTCGGTCTACTAGGATAGGGGGATGGAGGGTGGGAGACAAGAAAGAAGGCGAGAAGAAGACAAGTAACATGGAACGTTATGGTAGGTACATAAAGTACAGTTTTGTACCTACCATAAATGTAGATGTCCGAACAGGATAGCATCTGCAGTCATAACAAATGGGTTGTCCTGTCGTCAGGCAGCCCTTCGGTCGGCCGGATTCCAAAGTCTGGGTCCGGCTTCGGCTGATGTCGCACTTCACCCGACGTCATCTCTGCTGGTCTTCGGGTATAAAGGCATCAGCCGACGCCATTTTCCTCAGTGTTTCTTGCCCCAGATGCCAATTGCCCTCTAGGAAAGCTAAATTTTGGATAAATGCCAATGTTTCCAAAATAGTAGAAGGCAAACACAAAAAATAAGCATGTATGTACATATATACAAACAAATACACCATAAGAGACCCCCCCCCCCAGCTAGCTATTAGCAGGGTAAATACCCTAGGAGTACCACAGAGGGGAAGGAGGGTGGGTAATCCTGACTGCAGATGCTATCCTGTTCGGACATCTACATTTATGGTAGGTACAAAACTGTACTATGTCCTTCAAGGATGCATCTGCAGTCATAACAAATGGGTAGGATACCATAGCCAAACTAGGGAGGAGGAAGAAGAATTATGGTGTAGTTAGGATCCCTTGCAATACAGCAGTGGCAAACCCTGCTCGGGATCTAGAGTATAGAGGTAAATTATAATGCTTGGCAAATGTATGCACGGAGGTCCAAGTAGCCGCCTCAATAATGTCCTTGGTTGCCACTCCTCGTAAGAAAGCTGTGGTAGTGGCTGTAGCCCTTGTAGAATGAGGTCTTATGTTCTGTGGAACTGGTTTTCCATGGTAGGAGTAACAGAATCTTATGCAATTTCCTATCCATTTGGAGATTGTCTGTTTGGAAATTGCTTTTCCTTCCCTTCCTGTTGCATAGGCTACTAAAAGCTGGTCAGTTTTTCTGTTACTTTTGGTTCTGTCCAGGTAGTAGCGTAACTGTCTATGTACATCCAAGGTATGCAGCAGCCTTTCCCCAATGTTCTGTGGATTGGGAAAGAAGGTAGGTAGGTGGACTGCCTGGTTTAAAGACACTCTGGATACCACCTTAGGCATAAATGTAGGATTAATTCTCATGGACACTCTATCTTGATGGAAGATTAGGAAGGGTTGTACTGCCATTAAGGCCTGTAGTTCCGAAACCCTCCTTGCTGAAGTAATTGCCAGTAGGAAGGCAGTTTTCCATGATAGGTGTTGAAGATCTGCTGTTGCTGCTGGTTCAAATGGAGGGAGTGTCAATTTTTCTAGCACAAAGTTCAAGTCCCATGCTGGTAATGGTGGTTTCCTAGGAGGTTTTACATTCTTGATCCCTCTGAGGAATTGCCTGAGTAGAGGATGCGAAAAGACAGGTGGATCAAAGCTGTATTCTGCGGAAATAGCTGATGCATGTATCTTGATGGAGGAATAGGACAGGCCCGTATGTAGAAGCTCTGCCAAGTACTCCAGGATGTTAGCAATATCTATGTTCGAGACATCTTTTCCTCTTTCAGTACTCCAAATGACAAACCTTTTCCATTTTCCTGCATAGTTCCTTCTTGTTGAAGGTCTGCGGGCTTCAAGGATAATGTCTTTAACCCTTTGGGATAAGTCTGGGTTAGTTGCTGTTATGTGATGTTCCAGGCAGTCAGTTGCAAGGTTTTTAGGTTTGGGTGCATGATGTTGTAGTTGTTCTGAGTTAACATCAAAGGCATCAGGGGTATTGGCCACATTCTCCCGAGACATTCTCCTCAGCAAAGGATACCAGTGTTGTCTTGGCCAATTCGGAGCTATCAGAATTATCCTTGGACGTTCCTTTTTGATTTTCAGTAGTACCTTGTGCATCAAAGGAAGAGGTGGAAATGCATATGCTGTCAGGCCTTTCCAACTGAAGGATAGAGAGTCCACCTTCCATGCTAGTGGGTGGCATGTCCTTGTGCAGAATTTTTTGAGCTGGTGATTGAGTGGGGATGCGAATAGGTCTATTTGTGGCATTCCCCATTTCTTTGTGATGGCCTTGAAGATGTCCGGGTGTAGCATCCATTCGTGAGCATCCGAGGTGGTTCTGCTTAACATGTCTGCTAGGGTGTTTTCTTTTCCGGCACAAATATTGCCTGTAACTGGATGTTGTAGCTCAGAGCCATATTCCAAAGGTCCAGAGTCATTCTGCATAGGGGTATGAATGAGTGCCTCCCTGTTTGTTGATGTACCACATGACTGTGGTGTTGTCTGTCCTTATCATTAAATGGCCTTCTTTGAGGAATGGTTTGAATTTCTGGATTGCTAGTTTTACTGACAGCATTTCTTTTGGTTTATGTGCAGGTGCAGCTGGTCTGGAGTCCACAATCCTTGTATGCACTTGTCCAACATGTGCGCCCCCCAGCCTAGGTCTGAGTCGTCCGTTGTGATGGTTTGGTTTGCTTGAAAGTTGTGGAAGGGCAAGCCTGGGTTTGACTGGCATGCTTGAGCCCACCATAGGAACTCTTGTTTCAGGCATGGGATTAGTGGGATTTCGGTTTCTAAGCTGTGCCTGTGTTGAGACCATAAATTCTTTAGGTACCACTGTAGTTTTCTCATATGCAGTCTGGCATGGGGACCAGGATTATGCATGATGCCATGAAGCCCAAGGCCTGCAGTACTTTTCTTGCTGTTAGTTTGTGCTGCTTTGTTAATGCCAAGAAGTAAAGAGGAGTTGTGCTTGTTTTTCTGCAGTTAGGAATGCCATTTGTTTTACTGTGTCCAATTCGCACCCAAGAATGTTCTTGTCTGGGATGGTATCAGTCTTGACTTTTTAAATTGACTGTGTATCCCAGGGCTTGTAGTAAGCAAATGACTCTTTGTAAATCTGTTGTCAGCTTGCTTTTGTTGTCCGCTTGTAACAGGCAGTCGTCCAGGTATGGATAAATTTGGATTCCCTGTAGCCTGCAATGAGCGATTACTGATGCCAGGCATTTTGTGAATACTCTGGGCGCAGTAGATAAGCCAAAGGGCAATGCTGAGAATTGATAATGCTCTGATCCTGCAAGAAATCTGAGGTATCTTCTGCAATTTGGTCGTATGGGGACGTGCAGGTATGCCTCCTTGAGATCTAGAGTTACCAGCCAACACTCCTTGCCCAGCATGGGAAGAAGTTGCTGTAGGGTCAGCATTTTGAATTTTGGTACAATGATGTATGTGTTTAAGACGGACAGGTCGAGAATAGGTCTCCAACTTTTCTCTTTTCTTGGACTAGGAAGAATCTGGAGTAGAATCCTTTGCCCTGTTGTGTTATTGGTACTCTTTACACAGCTCTCATCTTTGTTAATTGAGCTATCTGCTTTAGAGCTTCTGTTTTTTGATTTGGAGGTAGGTTTGGCATTCCTCTTTTTACTGGTAAGGTGTGGAAGTGGAACCTGTAGCCTTGGTCTATGGTTTGCAAAATCCACTTGTCTTTTGTGATATAGTGCCAATTTTTCGAAAATAAGGCTAGCTTTCCGCCTAAAGGTGCTGCTATTTGCTCCCTGGTAGGCGGTGTCAGAGCCAAGTCACTGTGATTGTCCTGTTGCAGTGGCAGTGGTTGTGTCTGTGCCTCTCTGGTTATTGCCTTGCCACTGGCGTCCTCTATAGGCACCTCCTCTGGATTGATTTCTGCCTCTAGAGCGTCTATTCCTGCCTCTTTGAGATTTTGAGGAGTCTGGAAAGGACCAATTTTTGGCAGGCCAGTTCCTGCTAAACCTTGGGGGCTGAACCTGTAAGAAATCCTTAACTGTTTGTACAGATTTTGCCTTCTCTTCCATTTTCTTCATTACTTGCTGAGCAGGTGTACCAAATAGACTGGCCTTATCCATAGGAGCATCTAACAGCTTTGCTTTAACATGATCCGGCAAAACCTGTTCCTTCAACCATACATGCCTTCTTATCACTGTGCCAGTCATGGCTGATCTAAATGAAGCCTCCAGTGCATCATAGCCACATTTTAAAGAATGGTTACTAACCTGCTGAATGTTATTCACCATTTCTAAAACATATTTCTTATCTAAGGAGTCATCAGAGGACAGCTTTTTAGTTAACTGATCAAGCATAAACTCTTGGTATTGGATCATGTGAAACTGACAGTTTAAAGCTCTAGCTGAGAGAGTAGCAGAGGTGTAAACTTTTTCCCCCATCTTTCTAAGGACCTGGATTCCCTTTCAGAAGGGAGAGGGTTTTTTGCTGAGGTCGAAGCTACTGCCTTAGGCCCCTGGGATATAGTCTCAGGATCTGCAAGTGGGGCCTTGTATAGGTGGTGATGAGTGTCTGGCACCCTGTAAAATCTATCTGGTTTGGCAGGGGCTGGAGGTAAAGTATCAGGAGCAGTGCAAACATCATTAAATGCATCATCCACAACAGGCAGAACTGGAGGTATAGCTAAGGGCCTATGTTGTGGTAAGTGCAGAAAGGTCCTAAGCCTTTTTCTTGAATCTGAGAAATCTTGTCCCTGCCATTGGAATTGTTCTCTCATGGCATGTAAGGTTTCCCCAAAGGAAAATTCCTCTGGTGGAGAGGCAGATGGAATGGATTCTTCAGCATCGGAATCTTCATAAGTAGAAAAAGGAGCCTCTGGCTGGTCTGTAATGTCTGAGTCATCCGAAGAATCATCAGAGGACACTGGCTCTGGGGGCTCTGCTCTAGGTCTCTTTTCTGGAGGCTGAGAGGCCCTGTCTGGGTGAGATTGGGATCCCCTAATTAAGGAGATTAAATCCTCTGCCAGAGTAAGCATTTGTGAACTAGAAGTGGGCCTATGTGAGGGGGTCTTAACAGGCACTGATTTAACAGTTTTGGCTGCTTTAGCCCTGGCAAAGGCCTTTATAGACATGGCTGTAGGAGGCCTAGCAGCACCACGTGCTGGGGTAGAGACATCCAAAGGGATGGTGTCTGATAATTCACTAGGAACCACAGTAGTAGGCAAAACTTCAGAGGCCGATTCAACTAAGGTAGCAGGAGCCTCAGTAGTAGTCATGGATTCGGCTGAAGATTGACCCGTTTCGGTTTCGCCGAAACCGAGACACTCATGCTTGCTTAACCGTGGTTTCGCCGAAACCGCGGACCACGAGTGTCGGTCTTTTCTTTGCGTTTTAACAATTTGGGTAGGCGGAGGATCCGACGGCATAATGTACGCACAATCTGAGCCGAAAAACTGTTCAGCAAACTCCGACCGACGCCTAAGTGTTCGTCGGTTGAAGGAAGCACAGGCTAAACAGGCTGCTACGTCGTGGTCTGGGCCTAAACAAGGTAGGCAGTAAGAGTGGAAATCTTTATGAGGTATTTGTTTCCCACAAGTTAAACAGTTATTTACTTTTTCTGACATCGGCTGAGGCAAGAAAGAGTCCCCAACGGGGTACTTAGCTTTTTAGAAGTCTTCGAAGTAGTATTCGGTAGTAGTAATCTGTGGATCTGACCGACCGGCACTTGCGAACAGCTTCTGCTTCGGGCGCCACGCGGCAAGAAAGACTGAGGAAAATGGCGTCGGCTGATGCCTTTATACCCGAAGACCAGCAGAGATGACGTTGGGTGAAGTGCGACATCAGCCGAAGCCGGACCCAGACTTTGGAATCCGGCTGACCGAAGGGCTGCCTGACGACAGGACAACCCATTTGTTATGACTGCAGATGCATCCTTGAAGGACATCTTCTTTATGTTAAGTTGTCTATCTCGCCTTCATTCTTGCTGGCTGGGACAGCGTCCCTAGCACCTCAATCCTGGGTGGCTCATCGGAACAGACTCTTCAGAACAGTGGAACCAAAATCAGCTCTGCTTCTGGAGGCCACATCCAGTTTATAATGCAAAATGAAGGTATGTGGATTAGCCCATGTAGCTGCCGCACAAATAGTTTCCATTGGAAATCTGGCTTGAAAAGCCACAGAAGTAGCTAGAGCTCTGGTGGAGTGACCTTTGGGTTTAGCAGGGAGCTCTTTTTTTCTTAACTGATAAATAAAAGTAATAGTACAAGTCAACTATTTAGATAAGGTGACTTTTGACACCGGTAAGTCTTGCTTTCCCTCAGAGTAGGACAGGAACAACTGGTCTGATTTTCTGGTTTGCTTGGTTCTATGCAGGTAAAAGCGTAATTGTCTATGAACGTCCAGCTGATGTAACTTGCATTCCGCCTTGTTGGAATAATTTGGAAAGAACACAAGTAGTTCAATGGACTGATTCAAATTATAATCAGAAGTAACCTTTGGAAGAAAGGAAGGATTAAGTCCGAAGAGAAACTCTATCTTTGTGAAAAACTAAGTAAGGAGGACGAACACAAAGAGCCTGAAGTTCAGAAACTCTTCTAGCCGACGTAACTGCAACCAGAAGAAGGGTTTTCCAAGAAAGAAACTTCAAGGAGCAAGAAGCTACTCGTTCAAAGGGGGGGGTAGTATTAGGGAAAATAAAATCAAATTTAGATCCCACGGAGGCGGGGGATCCCTTACTGGGGGCCTGAGTAGAGTGGTCCCTTTAAGAAAGGCTTTACAAAGCTTATGGGACATGATGCTTGAATCAGATAGGCCCTTATGAAAATTTGAAATTGCAGCTAGCTGAACTCTAATCGTGGCAGAAGAGGATCCAGTTCGAAAAAGTTCTGCTAGAAATTCTAAAACAGAGTGCACAGGGGCTGAAAAAGGGTCTATGTTCTTGGTCTCTGCCCATAAGGAAAAACATTTCCACTTACTAGCATAAGTTTTTCTAGTGGTGGACTTATGATTTCACGCACCGAATGGGAAATGTTAGGAAGCCTGGCTAATGTCGGAAGTGGAGAAACCAAGCTGTGAGCTGGAGAGAATGAAGAGATTGGTGCAGCCTGCCCGACTGATGGATCAGGTAGTCTGGAATTGGGTCCAGGGCTGCTCCAGAAGGTGATGATGCAGGAAAGGGAACCAGATTTGTAGAGGCCAGTAAGGGGCAATGAGGATAATTTTACATCCCAATGTGGTAGCCTTCTGAATTAGTTCGGGAATCAGGGGAAACGGAGGGAATGCATAAAGTCGTCCCTGAGGCCAATCGTGAACAACAGCATCTCTGGGGAAGTGTCCGAGGAGAGAGAGGCACTTGCTGTTGAAGGGGGTGGCAAAAAGGACGCAGCAAGGCTGACCCCATTTGCGGAAGATTTTGTCCGCCACAGTCTGATTGAGAGACCACTCGTGAGGCATGAGAATTGCTCTGCTCAGCCTGTCTGCTATAACGCTGGACTTCCCAGGGATGTGCGCTGCTATCAGAAACCGTTGGGAAGAGATCGCCCACTGCCCAAGTCTGAGTGCTTCTCGACATAAGGGATATGACTTGGTTCCGCCCTGCTTGTTGATGTACCATACCACTAACATATTGTCTGTGTGAATTGCAATAGTCCCGGTGGGAAGAGAGTCCTGAAGAGCTTGCAACGCTAAAAGCACGGCTCTCATCTCCAAGACATTGATATGTAGATGGTACTCGTGAGGCTGCCAGGTGCCTTGGACTGTTCTGCCCTGAAAATGCCCACCCCACCCCATCAGGGAGGCGTCCGTGGTCACCGTAGCTACTGGAGGAGGAAGAACAAATGGTCTGCCATGGTGTAATGATAGGGAAACCATCCACCAAACAAGTTGGTTTTTGCATGACTGAGTGATCAAAATCTTGAGAGACAATGGGAGTTGCTGGAAGGATCATTGCGTGAACATCATCCACTGAAGAATCCTCATGTGAAAACGTGCAAGGGGGACTAGTATTATAGCCGCTGCCATGAGACCCAACATGTTTAGGACGGATCTGGCCTGAATCCTTTTGCATCCTAAGAAGACCTGGACATGCTGTTGAATGGTTAAACACTCTGTATACTGGGAGAGTGGCTGACATGTCCTTTGTGTTTAAGTTTGCACCTATAAAGGTAATAGATTGACAAGGAGACAATGCAGACTTTTCGAAATTTATTGTGATGCCTAGAGTAGAGCACGTTCGGATGGTGTAGTCTCTGGCTTGCAGCAGGTGATGCCTGGTGGTTGCAGTAAAGAGCCAGTCGTCTAAATATGGAAACACCTGGAATCCTTGCCGTCTCAAGTGAGTGGTTACTACTGCCAAACATTTGGTGAACACCTTGGGGGCTGTGGTGAGACCAAAGGGCAGTCCTCTGTACTGATAATGACTGGCTCCCACCCGGAAGCGGAGGAATCTTCTGGAGCGTCTGTGCATTTTGAAATGGTAGTACACGTCCTGAAGATCTATGGAGCACATCCAATTGTCCTGACCCAGAAAGGGTAAAATGGACTGTAGCGTGACCATCCGGAACTTCGTTCTTTGCACAGACCTGTTTAGTCTGCTGAGATCCAGAATGGGTCTCCAGTCCCCTGTCTTTTTTGGTACCAAGAAGAACCTTGAGTAAATTCCGGATCCTTGTTGGTCTGCTGGGACTGATCGGATGGCTCTTTTCCTTAGCAGTTTTGAAATTTCTTGAACTGCCTGATCCCTTAGATTGGGTGGAACATCTGGAAGGGACTTGCTGGAAAGGAGTGGAGTGCGAAAGAAGGGGATTTTGTAGCCTTCGGATATTATAGAAAGTACCCATTTGTCTTGTGTTATACTTTGCCAGGCTTTTGGGTACAGCGATAATCTTCCCCCGACTGCCTCCGAAGGTGGACAGTCGGGCAGCACTTCAGGGATGCTGGAAGGGCTTGTCAGAGAAAGATTCTCTTTGGCCCTGATTTTGCAGACCCCCTCTGCCCCTAGGGCGGCATCTATTGTTGTTCCCTCCTCTGCTCCTGGAGGAGAACTCTCCACGTGTGTCAGGCATGGCTCCCTGGGACTTTCGGAACCACATTTTCCCACTCTTCTGACCCTTGGGATACGGTCTTGAAGGAGTGGAAAAACAGACTCCAACGGCAGAAAGAGCCTTGCCTTCCTGCTCACACCTGGTAAGGGTATCCTTCATCTGTGGTACAAACAGAGCAGAACCACCAAAGGGGGTGTTGGTGAAAGATGCCCTGAAGGGTTCCGCAAAGTTGCATAGCCGCATCCAAGCGTGTCTCCTCAAAGCCACACCTGTGCCTGCGGCCCTACTCGCTCCATCGACTGCATAAGAGATGAGCCGCATGGAGGAGTTTACTACAGAATTTAGAGTTGCCAGCTGGGAGGCAATCTTAGCCTGAACCCCCGAAGCTGATGGATCTTGAAGGGTATCTCCTAAGTCTTTAAGGAGATCCCTTTGAAGGCGGGTAAAATGGCACAAATAGTTCAGAGACTTCATGGAAAAGGTCGCTGAGGAAAACATCCACCTCCCATATCTGTCCATCGTCCTAGACTCCTTGTTAGGGGGATGGACAGATGAAGAAGTTTCAGCCAACTCCTTTTTAGTGGCCACTGCTGCCACCATGGCATCAATGGGAACACCCTTGATCAGAAATTGCTTGTCCTGAGGGGCAGTGATGAATTTTGTGGGCCTGCGGGGAGTTGGTTCCATTGTGTCTGGAGCTGACCACGCCTTTCGAGCCACCACCGACATCAGTGGATCGAAAGGCGGAGACACCCAGGAGGTGGAGGGTCGGGAACTAAACGCGTCCAGGAATACCGACTCATCCTCAGAAGGGTTAAGGGTAGTCCAGTTCCCCCTCTGCCTAAGGATTTCAAGGATGTCTGAGAAGGAGACGTCCTCAGAGGGGGATCTCGGGGACCCTTCCGACTCCTCCAAGTCGGTATCTGAAGTGACAGACTCAGGTGAGTCTACATGCTTCCTCTTGCATTTCCTCTTTCGAGGGGGCTCCTCTGAATGAACGGGGGAGGCCTCGGAAGAAGAAGATACACCCAATGGGGTGCCCTGGAGCGCTTTTTCCCCACACTTGGGGTCTGTAGGAGGGTCAGAGGCAGGAGCAGGCACCATGGGGGGAGGAGCCGATGGGGCGGACCGTGAGGCTGACTCAGATGCCAGCACACTCCTCATGACCTCGAAGGCATCCCTTCCCGATACCGGAGAAGGCTCTGGCGAGACCGGAATCCTTCCTGGCACCGAGAGAGACGGCTCCGAAGCCGATGTAGGAGCCGAACTCACCTGCGCCGAAGCTCCGAGAGGGAGAACGGGGTCGGACAAGGGTCCGATGCCACTCGCCCCCTCGGAGTGGTCGAGGGAGTCCCGGCGCCCAGATCCCTCCAAGGACAGCACCATGGAAGAGATCGGAGCCGATGACAGAACCGAAAGGGGAGGTATCGGTGCCGACGGACCCACGGTTCCAGCCACAGCATGCTCCGGCTCCGAACTCAAGGGATGAGTCGAAGGAGGAACTATTGTAGAAACAGTTAGAGCCGAACCCTGATGAGGGGGGCTGGATAGCATTTTGGCCAGGGTCTGCGACTTTAAAAGCCTGCTCACCACTCTCGCCAAATCATGGTCAGATAGCCTAAATGACCGAGAAGAGTGGGATCGATGACTCCGCTCAGATTGCAATAAGGGAGACCCTGGAGCCGAGTGTATTGACTCCAAGGATGGTGACCTGGAGCATTTTCGACTCCCTGAAGGTTCCGACCCGACTGGGAAATAGGTACTTCGGATCCAGCCGGAGCCGAAGTTGACGTAGAGATAGGTACTTCGGTTCCAGCCAGAACCGAAGTTGAAGCAGAAGCTATACCCGGCGACGGCTCCGAGCTGGGAGCCGACGGCTTTGATGGCCTAGAAGGTTTCACTGACTGAGTCTTTGCCGGTGATCCTTCAGGTTTAAGCAAACCCCTAAGGATAAGCTTATTCCTACACTCCTGCAGGACTCTTGGACTAAAGGCGTGACACACCGAACAAGAGTCCTGCAGGTGTAGGGAGCCCAAGCAGTAGACACAAGAAGTGTGACCATCTGTCAGTGACATTTTCTGACAGCATGAGTCACACTTCTTGAATCCAGACACTTTAGTGTCTTTAGACATTCCTGTAAAGGAAAGGCACAATACTAATAAAGAGTACCAAGGGGGAATTGGTAACTAGAAAAAAACACACACAGTCCACACAAGTTACCACACCCAAACAGCACACACACAAAAATAGTATAAGATAGTCTAAAACTAACCTACAGATACTACAATTTTTATAGAAAGAATTTACAATGTTAAAGATAAGTCTCTAACTAAAACGGCCTACCCTAACGGAAGAAGGGGGGAGGGGGGGGGACTCTCTAATAAGAAAACGAGTTTTCAAGGGGGGATTAAACACTAGGAATACCTACAACTATGAGAAAAACAGTAAATATTTAAACCAATAATATACAATAAACCCTAATATATAGTAATAAAGTGAAAAATATACGACCTGAGCCAGTAAACGCAACCTTGTAGCTAAAGCGGCAAACGAGATCTGGGTATCTAGCTCCAGGCATCAAGGGATATAGGGGGCCTCGAGCCAGTAAGCAGCTCTCGAGCTTTTGAAGATGGCCGAGTCGGAGCCGAGGATCGGCTCTGAACCCAACCAGCAAGAATGAAGGCGAGATAGACAACTTAACATCTATAAATATAAAGGTTATACCTCCAACAAAAAAGCAAATACAAAAAGCCTCTGAGCATAGTAAAGGAGAGTAGAGGTATAGCCACAAGAAGTAAGGGGGCTGGAGGGAGGGTAAACAGGACTACAACAGTGAAAACACTCTAGCATCTACATTTATGGTAAGTGTACACAACTGTACTATGTTCTTTGTGTTTCACTGTTGCAGTCATTACATTTGGGTAGATTCCCAAAGCTATGGTTGGGAGGAGGAATTCAGATAGCATTAGGACCAGCTATAAGGCCCTGCAAGACTTCAGTGGAAAAGTCAGCTGTGGATTTAGAGAAAATCGGCAAATGATAATGCTTGGTGAAAGTATGTACATAACTCCATGTAGCATCTTCTAGGATGTCCCTGGTAGGGACGCCTCTGAGAAAGACTGTAGAGGTAGATGCAGCCCTGATCCCCTGGGGGATAGGTTTTCCATGGTGCTTATAGCAGAAAATAATGCAATGGTCTATCCATTTAGAAATGGTTTACTTTGAAATAGCCTTCCTTCTGCCCCTGTAGGAAATGCTACCAGCAGTTGTTCAGATTTCCTTTGAGGTTTAGTTCTGTCCAAGTAGAATCTAAGTCGTCTGTGCACATCTAAGGAATGCAGTATCCATTCCCCTTTAGTCTGTGGATTGGGAAAGAAGGTTGGTATATGAATGGACTGATTAAGAGCCACACTGGATACCATCTTGGGCATGAAGGATGGATTGGTTCTGAGGGACACCCTGTCCGCATGAAAGATGATGAAAGGCTCCACTGCCATAAGGGCCTGTAATTCAGATACCCTTCTAGCTGAAGTGATTGCTAAAAGGAAAGCTATTTTCCAAGAAAGAAATTTTAAGTCTGCAGTAGCAGCTGGCTCGGAAGGAGGTAGAGTGAGTTTATCAAAAACAAGGTTAAGGTCCCAGGCTGGGGTTGGAGCTCTCCTGGGTGGTCTTAAATTTTTGGCCCCTCTGAGGAACTGCTTGAGCAGTGGATGAGAGAAGAGTGGAGGTTCTGTGTTATAATGAGCTGAAATGGCTGAGGCGTGGATTTTAATGGAGGAAAAAGACAGGCTCTTGTGAAGCATCTCAGTTAAGTATTGTAAAATCTGAGGTAAATTGGGTGCTGCTGTGCTCATCCCTTGAGATTGGTTCCAGGCATAGAATCTTTTCCATTTTTCAGCATAAGATTTTCTAATACTAGGCCTCCTTGCCTCTAAAATGATATCCATCACAGGTTTACTGAGGGATGGTAAAGGAGAGATTATGTAATTAGCCAGGCTGCAAGATTCAGTGTTAGAAGCTGAGGGTGCAGAATCTGGTTCTCCTACTAAGATAACAGGGAAGGAATCTAAGGCAAGTGCCATGGGGATAACTGTGACACACTGCGCAGGAGGGGGTACCAGTGTTGGCACGGCCAGTCTTTAGCAATCAAAATCATCATTGGTTTGTCCTGTTAGATTTTTAGTAGTACTTTGGAGAGCAGAGGCAGGGGGGGGGGGGGCATAGACCGATAGGTTTTTCCAGCTGAAGGACAAAGCATCCACTTTCCAGGCTTGTTTGTGGGGAGTTCTTGTGCAAATTTGTCCAATTGGTAGTTTTGGGGAGAGGCAAACAGGTCTATATCTGGGCTCCCCCATTTGCTTGTTAACATGTTGAAAATCCTTGGTTCCAGTTTCCACTCGTGGGTCCATGAGGTTTCTGCTTAGTCCGTCTGCCAATGTATTTAATTTTCCTGCAGGAATTGAGCTTGTAGGTGCACTTGGTAGCTCAAGGCTGTGTTCCACAATGCCATGGCTAGTCTGCAGAGGGGGTAAGAATGTGTATCCCCCAGCTTGTTTATGTACCACATAACAGTGGTGTTGTCCGTCTTTACCATTAGTTGTTTAAGGATGAAATGGATAAACTGAGAAAACAATTCAGTAAGAGAGGCTATAAGAAGAGAGATAGATCTAGGGATACATGCCAGTACTGAATTGCGCTCGAGTAGGGCAAAAACGTATTTTGGCAGACCCAGTGACCAATTAGGAATAAGAAATAGACTACCTGATTCAATAACTATACCAGTACAATTTAATACTGATATTAATAATATTATGGATATATTTAGGAAACACTGGCCTGTACTCCTTACTGATGATAGAATCAGAGCAGTAGTGGGAGATAGACCTAAGTTTAGGTATAACAATAAAAAGAATCTCAAGCAGCTATTATGCTATCCAGATAAATATGAGAGTGTTGATGAGTGTCCTAGTTTTCAAGGTACGACCCCTGTGGCAAATGCAATTTCTGTGAGTATATTGAAACAGACAGCAGTTTTATTAGTCATAATGATGGATGTAGGTTTTATTATAAGGTGCAGGCAGACTGCAATACTAAAGATGTAATTTATTTGGCTCACTGTGTAGAATGTTTTGCATTCTACATAGGGAAATGTAATCGTAGGCTAAGTGACAGACTAAGGGAGCACCTTTATTCAATAAGAATTAAATATGAGAATAATGCATTGGCTAAACATATTATGCTAGAAGGTGAGCATCATACATTTAGGTTTCGAGTTATAGATAGGACATATGAATCCCCAAGGATGGGAGATGTACGCAATTTTACTGAGAGGGTGGAGTCACAGTGAATCCTCAGGATGCAATCATATAAAGGGTAAGGTCTTAATGGCCAGGTCCCATTAAAGCCTATTTTAAAAGCAAGGAGACTGTTTAGATAGATGGAAATGTCTATTTTTCATATATTTGTATTGATGTGTCTGTGTGACTTATATATATGTAAATTTATATAAAAATTATCCTTATCAATATAGTTTTTATGTAGATATTTTATAGGTGTCACGATTTTATTATGTGTTGCAGGGGCATGTTATAGTATGCTTTACTGATTGGCTAGATAGGACTACTTAACAATGATTCTCTGCTATCTTATTTCATCTGACGAAAGAGCAGTGGACTGTTACTGTGAAAGCGCTTATTCTGTTTTAATAAAAGACTATTTGTGAAAGATGTGGTCTTCAGCCTATAACTGAATTTGCCTGCTGTACTTTCCGGGTACCATTTTGGTGTTTTGAACTTGTGTTTTTTGGCTGGTATCTAGATTTACTCCGTCTCCGGTAGTTAATTTTCCTTTTGAGTTTTTAAATGTTACTCTAACCCACTTAAAAAGTTAACACGTTCTGCATCAACAGGTATCATCTGAACAGTAAGAAGTACAAAACAAATGCCTGGCATTATTGACTGACTAATCCACAATGACTTAACAGAAAATCAAAAATGTTAGGGGCATCAAAAATACGACAAAAGTCAGGAATGTTCTGAAAAATACTAGACAGTTGAAAGAGTGTACTGTACGATGAAAAATAAAACAGATAAAAATCCCTGGATGTGACATCTAAAAGAACAAAAGCTCTTAAAATGCAGTTTGTCCACCCCGAACAGTGAAAAATAAATGCTAAACTCTCACAGTGATTTGCTTTGAGAGCCTGAGTGAAATCAGTCATCAAAGATATTGAAATCCTGAATGCCACAGCACTATTTGCTGATTTGAAATATATTTTTAACTCAAAAATCCAAAAGGGAAATTACCTGTTTACTGTAAAAGGCTGCCGAGATGGTTGCTGCTTTGGCATGCATATTATGCTAGGTGAACTTCTGCTGTTTGGACTACCTAACCCTGAGCTGCTTATGCTATTTGTTCTGCTTGGCATTCCAATCCCCTGTCCAACCTGCGAGTGATTTAACATGTTCCTGGAAGTCATAGGTAATATACCTCTGCAAAAAGAAAAAAAGGGTAAAATTAGTCACAGGTTTACTACACATTTAAGACACCTAATAAGGCAGTGTGTTAGGTGGCAACTTCTGTTCTACTTATAAACAGTCAAAGCAGACTTTACACTAAAAACAACTGTATCATCTTATGCAACAGCTAATCATATGCAAAGAGTTAACTTCCTTCTTGACAACATCAGTTTTATATTAGGATAAATAAAGTACAGTTGTGTACACTTACCATAAACGTAGATGTTCTAGTGTATTCACTGTTGCAGTCATCACACTTGGGTTATCTGCCTGCAGGTAGCCCTCAGTCGGCCCAAATACCAGAGTCTTGGGATTTCTGCGTCGGATGCTGTCTCTTCTTCCATTAAGTCAAGTCGTCAGAGGTATAAAACATGCAGCCGACGCCATTACATCACGTTTTCTTGCCCCAGATGTCAGAAGCCCCCAAAATGGGAAGCAATTAGATGGTGTGGAAGACCTCCAGTAAAAAGTAAATACCACTGCCATAAAATATGGCCAAAAAAGAGGATAGGTAGTAAGTATAGAAAAGTCAGGGTGCTGAAGGGAGGGTAATCAGGACTGCAAGAGTGAATACACTCGAACATCTACATTTATGGTAAGTGTACACAACTGTACTATGTTCTTTGTGTTTCACTGTTGCATGCAGTTATCACACTTGGGTAGATTCCCAAAGCTGAGGAAGGGTGGAGGCAGTCAAGAAGTATTAGGGCTGGCTAGCAGGCCTTGTAAGACTGCTGCAGCAAATCCAGCTCTGGATTTAGAAAAAATAGGCAAGTGGTAATGCTTGGTGAAGGTGTGTACAGAACTCGAGGTTGCAGCTTCCAGGATATCCCTGGTGGGGACTCCCCTGAGAAATGCTGTAGAGGGGTTGAGGTAGCCCTAGTGGAATGGGTTCTGATCCCCTGTGGGGTAGGTTTTCCATGGTGTTTGTAGCAGAAATGCAGTGTGCTATCCATTTGGATATGGTTTGCTTTGAAGCCCCTGCAGCAAAGCTGACTAGCAGCTGGTCAGATTTCCTGAAAGGTTTAGTCCTGTCAAGGTAGAACATAAGCTGCCTGTGCACGTCCAAGGAGTGCAGGATCCTTTCACATTTATCCTGAGGATTAGGGAAAATGTTTGGTAAATGGCTGGATTGGTTCAAAGCCACACTAGATACCACCTTGGGCATAAATGATGGGTTAGTGCAGAGAGAAACCCTGTCCGCATGGAAGATGATGAAGGGGTTCCACAGCCATAAGGGCCTGCAACTCAGACACTCTTCTTGCTGAAGTGATGGCTAGAAGTAAGGCTGTTTTCCAAGAGAGGAACTTTAACTCTGCTGTAGAAGCAGGCACAAGGGGCAGAAGCGTGACCTTCTCCAGTACAAAGTTAAACACCCAGGCTGGAGTGAGAGCTCTCCTCGGATATCTTAAATTTTTGGCTCCTCTCTGGAACTCTTTGACCAGAGGGTGAGAGAAGAGGGGTGGCTCAGTATTGCAATGAGCTGAGATGGCAGAGACATGAATCTTAATGTCCTTTCCCTGAGACTGGCTCCAAGAACAGTATCTTTTCCACTTTTCTGAACAGGATTTCGTAACACTAGGCCTCCTGGCCTCAAGGATGACATCCAGCACCTGTTTGCTGAGGGCTGCTGCTGACGTATTCAGGGGATGAGCCAGGCTGCTAGATTCAGGGTTTGAAGCTGAGGATGCAAATTCTGGCCCCCCCTGCTGGGACAGCAGGGAAGGGGTCTGAGGTAGGTGCCAGGATGGCATTAATGTCAGACTGCGTAAAGGTGGGCACCAGTGCTGGTGTGTCCAGTCTGGTGCAATCAGGATTGTCCTTGGCTTGTCCTATTTGATCTTTAGTAGAACTTTCGAGAGGAGGGGCAGAGGGAGAAAGGCATAGACTAACAGGTTTTCCCATGTAAAGGACAGGGCATCCACTTTCAATACTTGGCTGTGGGGAGTTCTCGTACAAAATTTGCTCAATTGATGGTTCTGGGAGGCAGCAAAGAGGTCCACCTCTGGTGCCCCCCACCTGTGGTTCAGAAGCCTGAATGATTTTGGTTCCAGTCTCCACTCATGTGGGTCCATTAGATTTTTGCTTAAGTCATCTGCCAGTGAATTTAGTTTGCCTGGCAAGAATTAAGCTTGCAGGTGCACTTGAGTGATCAAGGCTATGTTCCACAGAGCCATGGCTAACCTGCAGAGTGGGTAGGAATGAGTTCCCCCCTGCTTGTTTATGTACCAACAGTTGTCCTGCAAGGATAAGGTATTTGAAGGCTGTCAGTGCATTCTGTACAGCTAACATTTCTTTTTGATTGATATGCAGATACATTTGTATTGAGCTCCATTTGCCTTGAATGCATTTGCCTGCCATGTTAGCCCCCCATGCATAGTCTGATGCATTTGTTGTCAGGGTTTGGGCGGTGGGGGGGGGGGGTTGAGTGAAAGGGAGTCCCTTTGTTGTGGTAGTAGGCCCCTGCCCACCAAAGGAACACTGTCCTTAGGCAAGGAATGACAAGAATAGTACAGTTTTGTACCTACCATAAATGTAGATGTCCGATAGGAATGCATCTTGCAGTCCTTACAAATGGGTAGTCCTGTCGTCAGGCAGCCCTTCGGTCGGCCGGATTCCAAAGTCTGGGTCTGGCTTCGGCTGGTGTCGCACTTCACCCGACGTCATAGCTGCAGTTTTTCGGGTATAAAGGCATCAGCCGACGCCATTTTCCTCAGTGTTTCTTGCCCCAGATGCCAGGTGCCCTCTTGGATGGCTAAATTTGGATAAATGCCAATGTTTCCAAATAGTAGAGAGCAAACACATAAAATAAGCATGTATGTACATATATACAAACAAATACACCATAATAGATCCCCCCAAGCTAGCTGAAGGATAGCAAATACCCTAGGAGTACCACAGAGGGGAAGGCGGGTGGGTAATCCTGACTGCAGATGCATTCCTATCGGACATCTACATTTATGGTAGGTACAAAACTGTACTATGTCCTTCAAGGATGCATCTGCAGTCCTTACAAATGGGTAGAATACCATAGCTAAACTAGGGAGGAGGAACAAAGGAGAGATTATGGTGTAGTTAGGATCCCTTGCAAAACAGCAGTGGCAAAACCTGCTCGGGATCTAGAGTATAAAGGTAAATTGTAATGCTTGGCAAATGTATGCACGGAGGTCCAAGTAGCAGCCTCTATAATGTCCTTGGTAGCCACTCCTCGTAAGAAAGCTGTGGTAGTGGCTGTAGCCCTTGTGGAGTGAGGCCTGATGTTCTCTGGAGTTTTCTTTCCATGGTAGGAGTAACAAAATCTAATGCAAGTTCCTATCCATTTGGAGATTGTCTGTTTTGAAACTGGTTTTCCTTCCTTTCCTGTTGCATATGCTACCAGAAGCTGGTCAGTTTTTCTATTGGACTTGGTCCTGTCCAGGTAGTAGCGTAATTGTCTATGTACATCCAAGGTATGCAACAGTCTTTCTCCCCTGTTCTGTGGGTTGGGGAAGAATGTAGGTAGGTGGATAGCCTGATTTAAAGACACTCTGGATACCACCTTAGGCATAAATGTAGGATTTGTTCTCATGGACACTCTATCTTGATGGAAGATCAGGAAGGGTTGCACTGCCATTAATGCCTGTAGTTCAGAGACCCTTCTTGCTGAGGTGATTGCCAGCAGGAAAGCAGTCTTCCAGGATAAGTATTGTAATTCTGCTGTTGCTGCTGGTTCGAAAGGGGAAGTGTCAATTTTTCTAGCACAAAGTTCAAGTCCCATGCTGGCAATGGTGGTTTCCTGGGAGGTTTTACATTTTTAATTCCTCTCAGAAACTGTCTGAGCAGAGGATGGGAGAAGACAGGAGGATCCAAGCTGTATTCTGCTGAAATAGCTGATGCATGTATCTTGATGGAAGAATAGGACAGGCCTGTATGGAAGAGCTCTGCCAAGTACTCCAGGATGTTGGCTGTGTTTACCAGTGCCACA
Source organism: Protopterus annectens (assembly GCF_019279795.1). Taxonomy (NCBI): domain Eukaryota; kingdom Metazoa; phylum Chordata; order Ceratodontiformes; family Protopteridae; genus Protopterus; species Protopterus annectens. The sequence goes on from NC_056745.1 coordinate 500,252,581, forward strand.
TCTTCTCCCTTTGCAGTACTCCAAATGAGATATCTTTTCCATTTTGCTGCATAATTCTTTCTTGTTGAAGGTCTACGAGCCTCAAGGATTATGTCTTTAACCCTTTGGGATAAATTTGGGTTAATTGTTCTTATGTAATGTTCCAGGCAGTTAGCTGCAGAGTTTTCAGGTTTGGATGCAGGATGTTGTAGTTGTTCTGTGTTAACAGCAATGGGATCAGGGGCAGTGCCCATATTTGTTCCCGAGACATGCTCCTCAGCAATGGGTACCAATGTTGTCTTGGCCAGTCTGGAGCTATCAGAATGATCCTTGGACGTTCCTCTTTGATCTTCAAAAGCACCTTGTGCATCAAAGGAAGTGGTGGGAATGCGTATGCTGTCAGGTTTTCCCAACTGAAAGATAGGGAGTCCACCTTCCAAGCAAGTGGATGGTACGTCCTTGTGCAGAATTTCTTTAGCTGGTGATTGAGTGGGGATGCAAATAAGTCTATTTGTGGTAATCCCCATTCTCTTGTGATGGCTTTGAAGATGTCCGGATGCAGCATCCATTCGTGGGCATCTGTGGTAGTTCTGCTTAATATGTCTGCTAGAATGTTTTCTTTTCCTGGTACAAAAATTGCTTGTAACTGAATGTTGTAGCTCAGAGCCACATCCCATAGGTCCAGTGCCAGCCGGCATAGAGGATATGAATGTGTGCCTCCCTGTTTGTTGATGTACCACATAACTGTGGTGTTGTCTGTCCTTATCATCAACTGACCTTCTTGGAGAAATGGTCTGAATGACTGGATTGCCAATTTTACTGCCAGCATTTCCTTTAGATTTATGTGCAGGCGCAGCTGGTCTTGAGTCCATAAGCCTTGTATGCACTTGTCCAGCATGTGTGCCCCAACCGAGGTCTGAGGCATCTGTCGTGATGGTTTGGCTTGGTTGACTGTTGCAGAAGGGCAATCCTGTGTTTGATTGACAGGCCTGAGCCCACCATAGGAACTCTTGCTTCAGGCATGGGATTATTGGAATTTTGTTTTCTAGGCTGTGCTTGTGTTGGGACCACAAATTCTTTAGGTACCACTGTAGCTTTCTCATATGCAGTCTGGCATGAGGGACCAGAATTATGCAGGATGCCATGAAGCCTAGGGCTTGCAGTACTTTTCTTGCAGTTAGATGGTTCTGCTTTGTTAATGTCAAGAAGTAGAGAGGTAGTTGCTCTTTCTTTTCTGCAGTTAGGAATGCCATTTGTTTTGATGTGTCCAGCTCTGCACCCAGAAAAGTTATTCTTTGGGATGGAATCAGCCTTGACTTTTTTATATTGACTGTATATCCCAGGGCTTGCAGCAGGTAAATGACTCTTTGTAAGTCTTCTGTTAGCTTGCTTTTGTTGTCTGCTTGTATCAGGCAGTCGTCCAGGTAGGGATAAATTTGGATCCCCTGAAGTCTGCAATGGGCAATTACTGATGCCAGGCATTTCGTGAACACTCTGGGCGCAGTAGATAAGCCAAAGGGCAATGCTGAGAATTGATAATGCTCTGATCCTGCAAGAAATCTGAGGTATCTTCTGCAAATTGGTCGTATGGGGACGTGCAGGTATGCCTCCTTGAGATCTAGAGTTACCAGCCAAGACTCCTTGCCCAGCATGGGAAGAAGCTGCTGTAGGGTCAGCATTTTGAATTTTGAAACAATGAGGAATGTGTTTAAAGCGGACAGGTCGAGAATAGGCCTCCATTTGTTCTCTTTTCTTGGTACCAGGAAGAGTCTGGAGTAAAATCCCTTTCCTTGTTCCATAGATGGTACCTTTTCCACAGCTCTCATTCTTAATAATTGAGATATTTGCTTTAGAGCTTCTGCCCTTTGAGTAGGTGGTAGGTTTGGCATTCCTCTCTTTCCTGGTAGAGTATGGAAATGGAAAGTACAGTTTTGTACCTACCATAAATGTAGATGTTCGAAGATCCACATTGCTGCAGTCCTTACACTTGGGTAGTCCGCTGTCCTCGGTCGGCCCGACTATCAAAGTATAAGGCTGACGTCGGTCAAGGCGCATTTGACTGACATCAGGACGTCAGGGTACAAATGCGCATGACCGACGTCATATCCTCAGTCTTTTCTTGCCCCAGATGTCAGAAGACCCTAGAAATAAAGGTCAAAACCAAAAGACAGCAAACCAACAACCAACCATCCTAGCACTAATAATATGTACAATATATACAATATACACCCTATTAACAACCCAACCCACACAACCGCCTCCAAGAGGGAAGGAGGGAGGTAAATTGGACTGCAGCAATGTGGATCTTGAACATCTACATTTATGGTAGGTACAAAACTGTACTATGTTCTTCATCTCACATTGCTGCAGTCCTTACACTTGGGTAGAATCCCAAAGCAGAGGTAAGGGAGGATGGCTAAACTATAAGGAAGCAGGAGCTGCCAAAATGACCTGCAAAACAGCAGTGGCAAAACCAGCCCTGGATTTAGAGTAAAGTGGAAGGTGATAATGCCTAGAGAAAGTATGCACTGAACTCCAAGTAGCTGCCTCCAAAATATCCTTAGTTGCCACCCCCCTCAAAAAAGCTGTCGAAGTGGCAGTAGCCCTAGTGGAATGAGGCCTAATCCCAGCTGGAATTTCCTTGCCATGATGGGAATAACAGAAAGCAATGCAAAACCCAATCCACTTAGAAATAGTTTGTTTTGACACAGGCTTGCCCTGAGAACTCAAAGCAAAAGAAACAAATAACTGCTGAGACTGCCTGAACCCCTTAGTTCTGTCCAAATAATATCGCAACTGCCTGTGTACATCTAAAGTGTGCAAAATCTTTTCCCCTTTATTTTGGGGATTTGCATAAAAAGTAGGCAAATGAATAGTTTGGTTTAAAGCCACACTAAAAACCACTTTAGGCATAAAGGAAGGATTAGTACGTAAAGATACCCTATCCTTATGGAAAATTAAGAAAGGCTCAACCTCCATAAGGGCCTGTAACTCAGAAACCCTTCTTGCAGAGGTAATAGCCAACAAAAAAGCAGTCTTCCATGATAAAAACTTTAACTCAGCAGTAGCTGCAGGCTCAAAAGATTGTAGAGTGAGTTTCTCCAACACAAAATTGAGATCCCAAGCAGGCGTAGGAGCTCTTCGTGGGGGTCTTATATTCTTTGCCCCTCTAAGAAATTGCTTGAACAAAGGATGAGAAAACAATGGTGGGTCACAATCATAGTGAGCTGAAATTGCTGCAGCATGAACCTTAATAGAAGAGAAGGACAAACCTTTGTCCAGTAACTCAGTAAGATATTGAAGAGCCACACTTAAATTAGGCTCGGAAATATCAAAATCCTTTGCTGCACTCCAAAATAAAAATCTCTTCCATTTATCTGTGTACACTTTCCTTGTACTAGGCCTTCTAGCTTCCAAAATAACATTCAAAACTTGCTGTGGAAGTGGAGGCCCACTACGGTTCAAAACAGAATATGCCAGGCTGTTAGATGCAGAGAGTGAAGCTTGACATTGAGCAAATGACTGTCCTCCTGAGACAACAGGTGTGGAATCGAAGGTAAAGGCCACGGAGGCTTCCGTACCAGGCTTCTCAGTAATGGGTACCAATGCTGTCGAGGCCAATCTGGAGCTATCAAAATCATCCTTGGCTTGTCTTGTCTGGCCTTCAGTAGTACCTTTGGGAGGAGAGGCAGAGGTGGAAAGGCATACACATGAAGATTGTTCCAATTGAAAGCAAGAGCATCCACTTTCCAAGCTGTGGGATGAAACCTTTTTGTGCAAAACTTTGGCAGCTGGTGGTTTAGTGGAGAAGCGAACAGATCTATGTCTGGAGTTCCCCATGACACTGTCAATTTTTGAAATACATGAGGATCCAATTTCCACTCGTGGGGATCCATAATTTGTCTGCTCAACACATCTGCTAAGGAGTTCTGTGCCCCTGGCAGAAACCTTGCCTGAAGATTTAGCTGTAAACTGAGAGCAGTCTCCCACAAAATCATTGCTTGCCTGCAGAGGAGATAAGAATGTGTTCCGCCTTGCTTGTTGATGTACCACATGACAGTTGTGTTGTCTGTTAGAATCAACACCTGCCCTGGAAGAAGTAAATCCTTGAAAGCTATTAATGCAAACTGGACTGCTAACATCTCTTTCAAGTTGATATGTAGATGCTGTAGTCTGGCAGGCCACTTGTCTTGTATCCACTTTCCATTCAGATGAGCTCCCCAAGCTATGTCTGAGGCATCTGTCGTTAGAATCTGACTCGCCTCTGGCCGGGTCACAGAGAGTCCCTTGTTTAGGTGACATTCCTGAGCCCACCACAAAAATTCCTTTTGAATGCAAGGTATTATTTGAATGACAGTGTCCAAATCCTGGCAGTGCTGTGTCCATACATTTTTGAGATACCATTGCAGCTTCCTCATATGCAGTTTGGCATTGGGAAGCACCAGAATACAAGATGCCATGAACCCCAAGGCTTGAAGGACTGTCCTTGCAGTCAGCCTGGACAGATGAGACAACTGATGAAAGTAAAGGGAAAGATTCTTTTGTTTGTCCGGGGTCAAAAAGGCCATCTGTGATGCTGTATTCAGTCTCACACCCAGAAAGCACATGTCCTGAGAGGGTAGTAGACTGGACTTTATTTCGTTCACAGAATACCCCAGGCATCTTAGCACTGCTATCACATAGTGTAAATGATGAAGAAGTTCGTCCTTTCCTTGAGCCAGAATCAGGCAATCGTCCAAGTAAGGATAAATCTGTATTCCTTTTAACCTGAGGAAAGCTATCACTGGAGCCAGAACTTTCGTGAACACTCTGGGCGCAGTAGATAAGCCAAAGGGCAATGCAGAGAACTGATAATGAGAATTCCCAGCTCGAAAACGCAGATACTTCCTGCAACTCAGTCTGATAGGAACATGAAGATAAGCCTCCTTGAGATCTAAAGTTACCATCCAATGATCTTTGCCCAGCAGAGGTAAAAGCTGCTGTAACGTCAACATTTTGAACTTGGGAATGTCCAGATAAGTGTTGAGGATAGATAGGTCCAAAATTGGTCTCCACGTGTTCCCTTTCTTTGGTACTAGGAACAGGCGAGAATAAAATCCTAGGCCCACCTCTGGCATAGGGACCGGCTGAATGGCCCCTATTTGGAGTAACAGAGAAATTTGCTTGTGAGCCTCTATTCTTTGTGGAGGAGGAACGTCTGGCATGCCTTTGAAAGGAGGCAAGGTATGGAAATAAAACCTGTAACCGTGGTGTATGATATCCAATACCCATCTGTCTTGGGTAATTAAACTCCAATTTTCTTTGAAAAGTGCCAACCTTCCTCCCAAAGGTGCTGCCAGACGAGAAGGCTCTGGCAGCTGAAAAGGTAGGTCATTGGGTCTGTTTACGAAAGGACTGACCCCTGCCCTCACCCGAAGACTGTGCAGGAGAACTCCCTGTCCTAGGCCTGAAAGAGCCCTGAGCTCTGCCCCTACCACGTCTAGCTCTACCCCTAGACTGGGAATCATAAGAAGGATACGTCCACCCCTTAGCAGGCCAATTTCTACTAAACTTTGGAGGCTGAACCTGCAAAAAATCTTTAACAGTCTGCATAGACTTAGCCTTGTCTTCCATTTTCTTTAAAACTGACTCAACAGGAGAACCAAACAACACATCAGATTGTAAAGGAGCATCTAAAATCCTTGTTTTAACATGGTCAGATAAATTCTGATCCCTCAGCCAGGCGTGCCTGCGAATAACTGACCCAGTAGCAGCCACCCTAGACGAGGCCTGTACAGCATCAAAACCACATTGCAAAGAATGCTTACCCACCTGTTCAGAAACATGTACTAAATCTTGCAACTCTTTACAATCAATACCTTCCGCCAGAGCATCAACCTTAGACTTCAATTGTGAAAGGAGATAATTTTGGTATTTCAACATGTGAAACTGGCAATCCAAGGCCCTCATAGCTAGAGTGGAGGAAGTATAAACTTTCTTTCCCCATCTATCCAAAGCCCTGGCCTCTTTATCAGAAGGAACCGGATTCTTGACAACAGAAGCCTTAACACCTTTAGGCCCCTGACTAACAGTTTCTGGGTCCGCCCTAGGACTCTTAAAAAGAAGCTTCAGGCACCCTGTAATACCTATCCGGTTTAACAGGAGCAGGAGGCAAAGAATCAGGATTAAGAGAAGCCTCTGAAAAAACATCTTCCACCACATCCAAAACAGGAGGTATAGCCAAAGGCCTATGCTGGGGTAAAAACAAAAATTCCCTAAGCCTTTTCCTGGAATCAGAGAAGTCCTGACCTTCCCACTTAAAATGTTCCCTCATGGAATGAAGAGTTTCTGAAAATGAAAAATCCTCAGGAAGAGAAGCAGAAGGAGTAGAATCATCCACCTCAGAATCAGAATAAGGAGAATACTCCTGCAAGTCTTCAGCAAGACTCTGAAACATCCGAAGCCTGCTCAAAACTCCCTAACTCAGGCTCCACCCTAGGCCTCTTATCAGGAGGGGGCAAGGAACCCCTAATCAAAGTAATCAAATCTTCTGCCATTTTAAGCATATGCTTCTTGGGCACAGTTCCAGAAGAACTAGGGGTGACACCAACTGAAGCTAAACCTGGCCTGCCTCTGGGAGAAGCCTTGGAAACAGAAGGAGAGGGCCTAACCACCTTAGGAAGAGAGGGTAGTATAGTAGCCTGAGAAGCCCCTTCAGCCTGACCTGCCTCTTGAGAGGCCACATCCTGCAACAACAAAGTCTCTCCCTGGGAACCCAAAGAAACCTCCGGTGGAACCACCGGCTCCACCGACACCTCTAAAGAACCGCGTCCGTGGACGGTTCTTCTAGCCTAGGCTTAATTGCTTTGTCCTTGCGTTTCTTGAAGCGGCCGGAGCATCCGACGTCATTTTATAATTGCACCGCTTCCCGAAGACTAACCTGGCACAATCTAACCTTCTCTTTATAGTGCGTTTATTGAATCTAGCACAAGAGCGGCACCCAACAACGTCGTGCTCAGGCCCTAAACAAGGAATACACAAAGTATGATAATCTCTATGCGGTATCTGTTTCCCACAAGAAATACAATTATTCACTTTTTCTGACATCCGGTAAACCACTGAGGCAAGAAAAAACTAAAATATTCCTCAACGGGGTACTTAGCCAACTTTGAGTCGGTCTGAAACTCCGGAATCGAAAAATTTCAGAACGCCAACCGACACTTGCAAAGCTGCTTCTGCATCGGACCATGCGGCAAAAAAGACTGAGGATATGACGTCGGTCATGCGCATTTGTACCCTGACGTCCTGATGTCAGTCAAATGCGCCTTGACCGACGTCAGCCTTATACTTTGATAGTCGGGCCGACCGAGGACTACCCAAGTGTAAGGACTGCAGCAATGTGAGATGAAGAACATCCTGTAACCTTGGTCTATAGTTTGCAAAATCCATTTTTCCCTTGTGATGCAATGCCAGTTCTTTGAAAATAAGGTTAGTTTTCAGCCTAAGGGTGCTTCCAGTTGTTCCCTGGTAGGCGGTGCCACAGCCAAGTCACTGTGATTGTGTTGTTGTAGTGGTGGTGGCTGCGTCCGTGCCTCGCTGGTTGTTACCTTGCCACTGGCGTCCCCTGTAGGCACCCCTGGATTGGTTTCTGCCTCTTGAACGCCTATTCCTGCCTCTCTGTGTCTTAGAGGAGTCCGGAAAGGACCAATTCTTGGAGGGCCAGTTCCTGCTAAACCTTGGAGGTTGAACCTGTAAGAAATCTTTCACTGTTTGTACAGATTTCGCCTTCTCTTCCATCTTTTTTAGTACCTGCTGTGCAGGGGAACCAAATAAATTGACTTTGTCCATGGGTGCATCCAAAAGCTTTGATTTGACATGGTCTGGTAATGCCTGCTCTTTCAACCATGCATGTCTCCTGATAACTGTGCCAGTCATGGCTGATCTAAAGGAAGCCTCCAGTGCATCATAGCCACATTTTAAAGAATGGTTACTAACCTGCTGTATGTTATGTACCATTTCCTGAACATATTCTTTATCTAAAGATTCTTCAGAGGACAGCTTTTTAGTTAACTGGTCAAGCATAAACTCTTGATATTGAATCATATGAAATTGGCAGTTCAAAGCTCTAGCTGACAAAGTAGCAGAGGTGTAAACTTTTTTACCCCATCTCTCTAAGGATCTGGATTCCCTTTCAGAGGGGAGGGGGTTTTTAGTAGATGTAGTTGCTACAGCTTTAGGACCCTGGGAGATAGTCTCTGGATCTGCAAAAGGAGCCTTGTATAAATGGTGATGAGTGCCCGGGACCCTGTAGAACCTATCGGGTTTAGCAGGGGCTCGAGGTAATGAGTCAGGAGCAGTGCAAGCATCATTAAATGCATCATCTACAACAGAAAGAACTGGAGGTATAGCTAAAGGCCTATGCTGTGGCAAATGTAGAAAGGTTCTAAGCCTTTTTCTGGAGTCTGAGAAATCTTGGCCCTGCCACTGAAATTGTTCCCTCATAGCATGCAAGGTTTCCCCAAAGGAAAATTCCTCAGGTGGAGAGGCTGAAGGAATGGACTCATCAGCATCAGAGTCTTCGTAAGGGGAATAAGGAGCCTCAGGAGGGTCTGTATGTTCTGAGTCATCAGAGGAATCATCTGTGGATACTGGCTCAGGGGGCTCTGCTCTAGGCCTCTTCTCTGGAGGTGGATGAGAGGCCCTGTCTGGATGAGGCTGGGATCCACGAATTAAAGAAATAAGATCCTCAGCCAAAGAAAGCATATGGGAACTGGTGCTGGGCCTGTGAGAGGGGGGTTTGACAGGCACCGTTTTTGAAGCTTTGGCTGCTTTAGCCCTGGCAAAGGCCTTAAAAGACATGGCTGCAGGAGGCCTAGCAGCTCCACGTGCAGGGGTTGAGATATCCAAGGGAATAGTGTCTGATAATTCCTGAGAAACCGCAACTGAAGGTTGGATTTCAGAAGCCGATTCCACCAGGCTAGAAGAGGCCTCGGTAGAAGGCATGTTTTCGGCTGGGGGAAGAACCGCTTGCTCGGTTTCAGCCAAAACCGAGACACTCGTGGTTGGCTTAACCGCGGTTTCGGCCGAAACCGCGGACCGCGAGTGTCGGTCCTTTTACCTGCGTTTTTTGGTAATTTGTGAAGTCGGAGGGTCCGACGGCATGATATAAGCAAAATCAGAGCCGAAAAACTGTTCTGCAAATTCCGACCGACGTCTAAGCGTCCGTCGGTTAAAAGAAGCACAGGCTAGATAAGCTGCTACGTCGTGGTCTGGGCCTAAACAAGGTAAGCAGTAAGAGTGGAAATCTTTATGAGGTATTTGTTTCCCACAAGTTAAACAGTTATTCACTTTTTCTGACATCGGCTGAGGCAAGAAAGAGTCCCCAACGGGGTACTTAGCTTTTTAGAAGTCTTCGAAGTAGTATTCGGTAGTAGTAATCTCTGGTTCTGACCGACCGGCACTTGCGAACAGCTTCTGCTTCGGGCGCCACGCGGCAAGAAAGACTGGGGAAAATGACGTCGGCTGATGCCTTTATACCCGAAAAACTGCAGCTATGACGTCGGGTGAAGTGCGACACCAGCCGAAGCCAGACCCAGACTTTGGAATCCGGCCGACCGAAGGGCTGCCTGACGACAGGACTACCCATTTGTAAGGACTGCAGATGCATCCTTGAAGGACATCATTGTTTTCAGGTCCTAAGAATGTTGACACCAGAGACTTTTTAAGTACTACTGAAGTTTCCTCATATGCAGTCTTGCATATGGAATTAGCAGAATGCAAGAGGCCATGAACCCTAAGGCTTGCAGTATTTCTCTTGCAGATAACTGGGTTTGGGTGGCAAGTAAATTGAAGTAGTTTGTCAAATAAATCTGTTTTTCTGGGGTGAGGAATGCCATCTGGGAAGTTGTGTTCAAGCTTGCTCCCAGGAATACAATTTGTTGGCTGGGTACCAGATGTGATTTCTTTTCGTTAATGGTATACCCCAGAGAAGTTAGACGTCTATTTACAAATGTCAGGTCCTGAAGTAGCAATTCCTGACTGTCCGCCTGAATCAGGCAATCGTCCAAGTATAGGTAAATCTGAATTTTTCTCTGCCTGCAGTATGCAATGGCTGGAGCCAGGCATTTTGTGAACACCCTGGGCGCAGTAGATAAGCCAAAGGGAAGTGCAGAGAACTGATAGTGCATAGAGCCTGCTCTGAAACATACACATTTCCTGCAAGTTTCCCTTATGGGGATGTGCAGATAAGCTTATTTTAAGTCTAGGGTGACTAGCCAAGATTCCTCAGCTAGCATAGGAAGCAGCTGTTGGAGAGTAAGCATTTTGAATTTTGGAACCACCAGGAAGGTGTTGAGAATAGACAGATCCAGGATAGGGCGCCAAGAGTTTTCTTTTCTGGGCACCAGAAACAGTCTGGAGTAGAAACCCTGTCCCCTTTGCTCTGTTGGGACAGGCTGAATAGCCTTGATACTGAAAAGAGAAAGTACTTGCTTTTCGGCCACTGCCCACTGGTTTGGGGGGAGGTCTGGCAATTTGCTTGGGGTTGGCAGTGCGTGGAAGTAGAATCTGTATCTCTGGAATACAATGTTCAAGACCCATCTTTCTTGGGTAATGTACTCCCAGTTTTTTGCATGCAGGGCGAGTTTTCCTCCTAAGGGTGCAAGTACTTGGGCAAGGCTGGGAAGGATGAAGGACAAGTCATTGTGAACTTCTTCCTTAAGATGGTGGCTTACTACTCCCTGTTTTTGAGGTGGGAGCACTCCATTGTTTAGATCTGTGCATACCCTGAGACTGTAGTCATGGTGGTCTGCTGCCCCTGGGTTTGGACTGAGAAGGTCTGGGAGGGACTGGAAAGGACCAGTTTTTTAAAGGCCAATGCCTACTGAATTTAAGTGGTTGTACCTGTATGAAATCTTTAACAGTTTGCATAGATTTAGCTTTTTCCTCCATCTTTTTAAGAACGACTTCTGCTTTAGTGCCAAACAAACGTTCTTGGTTTAATGGAGCATCTAGTAATTTTGTTTGACATGGTCTGGCAAGATTTGTTCCTTTAGCCAAGCATGCCTTCTAAGAACAGACCCAGTGACAGTAGCACTGCAAGATGCTTCTAAAGCATCAAAACCGCACTGCAAAGTATGTTTTCCAACTTGGTTTGCAGAATGCATTAACTCTTGTAAATCTTTATGTTCTGCACAATCAGGAATCAACATAATTTTTTGTTTAATTAGTTCCTTAATATGTTGCTGGTACTTTAACATGTGAAACTGGCAATTTAAAGCCCTGATGGCAAGAGTAACAGAGGTGTATACCTCCTTCCCCCATCTGTCTAAAGTCCTAGAATCCCTGTCCGAATGGGTAGGGTTTTTGGCTGTAAGTAGCCTTAACGCCTTAAGGTCCCTGGGAAATGGTCTCTGGATCCACAGTAGGATTTTTAAATAGAAATTTTTGAGAGTCAAGTACTCTGTAGTACCCATCAGGTTTTCTGGGAGCTGGTGGCAAAGTATCAGGGGTAAGACTGGATTCCATGAAGACATCATCTACAATTTCCAGAACAGGATGGATAGATAGAGGCCTGTGCTGAGGCAAGTTTAAAAATTCCCTGAGTCTCTCTTTTTGGACGGTGGGTAGTCCTGGTATTCAAAGCGGAAATGCTCTCTGAGGGTATGCAGGGTTTCACTGAAAGAAAAATCCTCTGATGGGGAGGCAGAGGGAATGGAATCCTCTGCATAAGAATCTTCGTACGTAGATAAAGGGATGTCCTGGTAATCAGAGAGGTCACAGTCTTCAGACTCATGATCTGAAGAATCAGAAGGAAAATCAATTCTTTGTCTTTTATAGGGGGAAGGCTGGCTTCCCCTAATCAAAGTAATAAGGTCTTCAGCAATTCTAAGCATTTGTTTCTGTGGCACAGGGGCCTGAGAATGCCCTTTGGTCGTCAGTTTTCTAGGCGTAGTGCGAACTCTGGGCCTGAGAAATTCGGTAGTTTTAGTTTGAAATGAAGTTGTCTGTTTAATATGAACATCAGAAGGCCTGAATACACCCTCAGAAGCCAGTGCCTGCACAGCGGCTCCGGACCCATCCAAGGTAGAGACATCCGCAGGTTCCATGGTCGAAGAAGCATCTCACGGCCTACCGGACTCCGAACAGCTCTCAGTAGAGGCCTGCGAATCTGTAGAAGCGGGTATCAGGGGCTGCAAAAGCACCTCACTGAGTACTGGTGGACTGGGGACTAGCTTAACAGAAGCTTCGTTGGCAGTTTTGGACCTATGGGGTCTGTCTCGTGTCTTTATCCTTACCATTTTTCAGAAGATCGGATATGTACGGCCACTATCCAAAAGCTTTCAGTCCCTCCAAGGTGTGTGAGATGTCAGGTCTAGGCGAGAGTACGTGGGCCATAAAAGTGACATCGGCATGCACCACCCCTCAGAACTGAAGGAACCAGTTGGAGCCAGTGCCAATAGGGTAATGCCAAGTCACTGCCATCCAGAGAGGGAAACATAACTGATAAGAGGGGAAGGCGGGAGGGTAGAATACTGCAACATGGAAGAGAAGGACATAGTACAGTTGTGTACACTTACCATAAATGTAAATGTTCGAGTGTATTCACTGTTGCAGTCATCACACTTGGGTTATCTGCCTGCAAGGTAGCCCTCAGTCGACCCGAATATCAGAGTATTGGGATTTCTGCATCGGATGCTGTCGCCTCTTCCATGACGTCAGGTCATCAGGGGTATAAAACATGCAGCAGACACCATTACATCAGTTTTTCTTGCCCCAGATGTCAGCAGCCCCCAAAATAGGAAGCAATTACATGGTGTGGAACACTAAAAAGTAAATACCACAGCCATAAGATATGGCCAAAAGGAAGACAGTTAGAAAGCATAGAAGAGTCAGGGGGCTGGAGGGAGGGTAACAAGGACTGCAACAGTGAATACACTCGAACATCTACATTTATGGTAAGTGTACACAACTGTACTATGTTCTTCGTGTTTCAGTGCTGCAGTCATCACACTTGGGTTGATTTCCAAAGCTGAGGAAGGGTGGAGGCAGTCAAGAAACAGTAGGGCTGACTAGCAGGCCTTGTAAGACTGCTGTGGCAAATCCAACTCTGGATTTAGAAAAGACAGGTAAGTGGTTATGCTTGGTGAAAGTGTGTACAGAACTCCAGGTTGCAGCTTCCAGGATGTCCAAGGTAGGGACTCCCCTAAGAAATGCTGTAGAGATTGAGGTAGCCCTAGTGGAATGAGTTCTGATCCCCTGTGGGGTAGGTTTTCCATGGTGCTTTCAGCAGAAATGGATGCAGTGTGCTATCCACTTGGAAATGGTTTGCTTTGAAATGGCCTTGCCCTCTGCCCCTGTAGCAAAGCTGATTAGCAGCTAGTCAGATTTTCTGAAAGGCTTAATCCTATCAAGGTAGAACCTGAGATTTCTGTGCACGTCCAAGGAGTGCAAGATCCTTTCCCCTTTATTTTGAGGGTTAGGGAAAAGGTTGGTAAATGGATGGATTAGTTTAGAGCCACATTGGATACCACCTTGGGCATAAAAGATGGGTTGGTCCTGACGGAAATCCTGTCAGCATGAAAAATAATGAAGGGTTCCACCGCCATTAGTGCCTGCTTCTTGCTGAAGTGATGGCTAGAAGTAAGGCTGTTTTCCAAGAGAGGAATTTTAACTGTGCTTAAGCAGCAGTCTCAAAAGGGGGAAGTGTGAGCTTCTCTAGTACAAAGTTAAGGTCCCAGGCAGGGGTGGGCGCTCTCCTCGGGGGTCTTAAATTGTTAGCTCCTCTCAGGAAATGTTTGACCAGAGGGTGAGAAAAGAGAGGTGGCTCAGTATTATAATGAGCTGAAATGGTCGAGGCATGAATCTTAACAGAAGAAAAGGATAGGCCTTTGTGGAGCAGCTCTGCTAGGTAATCTAGGATTTGAGGTAAGGTGGACACGGCTGCGTCCTTTCCTTGTGACTGGCTGCAAGAAGAGTATTTTTTTTTACTGTTCTGAATAGGATTTCCTAGTACTAGGCCGTCTGGCCTCAAGGATGACGTCCAGCACCCGTTTGCTGAGGGCTGCTGGTGGAGTATTCAGGGAATAAGCTAGGCTGCAAGGTTCAGGGTTTGCAGCTGAGATGCAAAATCTGTCCCTCCTGCTGGGACAGCAGGGAGGGGGTCTGATGTAGGTGCCAGGGTGGCACTGCTGCCAGACTGCGTAGGAGTGGGTAACAGTGCTGGCGGGGCCAGTCCGGGGCAATAAAGATTGTCCTTGTTTTGTCCTGTTTGATCTTGATTAGTACTTTTGAGAGGAGGGACAGAAGGGGACAAGCATAAACTGAAAGGTTTTCCCATGTAAAGGATAGGAAATCCACTTCCCATGCTTGACTGTGGAGATTTTGGGTGCAAAATTTGCTTAACTGATGGTTTTGGGGGGAGGCAAAGAGGTCCACCTCTGGTGTCCCCCACCTGTGGGTTAGAAGTTTTAATGAGTTGGGTTCCAGTTTTCACTTGTGTGGGTCCAGTAGATTTCTACTTAAGTCGTCTACCAGTGAATTTTGTTTGCCTGGCAGGAACTGAGCTTGCAGGTGCACTTGGTTGCACAAGGTTGTGTTCCACAGGGCCATGGCTAACCTGCAGAGTGGGTAGGAATGAGTTCCCCCCTGCTTGTTTATGTACCACATAACTGTGGTGTTGTCTGTCTTTATCAAGAGTTGTCCTGGAAGGATAAGGATTTTGAAGGCTGTCAGAGCATTCTGTACAATAACATTTCTTTTTGATTGATATGTAGTTGAATTTGTCCTGAGCTCCATTTGCCCTGAATGCATTTGCCAGCCACGTGAGCCCCCCATGCATAGGCTGATGCATCTGTTGTCAGGGTTTGGGCGTCGAGGGGTTGACTAAAAGGGAGTCCCTTGTTGTGGTTGCAAGCCTCTGCCCACCAAAGGAACTCTGTCCTTAGACAAGGAATGATAGGAATAATTGTTTCCAGGTCCTGAGAATGTTGACACCAGAGACTTTTTAAGTACCACTGAAGTTTCCTCATATGCAGTCTTGCATATGGAATTAGAAGAATGCATGAGGCCATGAACCCTAGGGCTTGCAGTATTTTTCTTGCAGACAGCTGGGTTCTGGTGGCCATTAGTTTGAAGTAATTTGTCAAATAAACCTGCTTTTCTGGAGTAAGGAATGCCATCTGGGAAGTTATGTTCAAGCTTGCTCCCAGGAATACAATCTTATGGCTGGGCACCAGATGTGATTTCTGTTCATTGATGGTGTACCCCAGGGAAGTCAGAAGTCTCTTTACAAATGCCAGGTGCTGAAGTAGCAATTCCTGACTGTCCGTCTGAATCAGGCAATCGTCCAACTATGGATGAATTTGAATATTTCTCTGCCTGCAGTATGCAATGGCTGGAACCAGGCACTTTGTGAATACCCTGGGTGCAATAGATAAGCCAAAGGGAAGTGCAAAGAACTGACAGTGCATAGAGCCTGCCCTGAAAAGCAGATATTTCCTGCAAGATTCCCTTATGGGGATGTGCAGTTAAGCTTCTTTTAGGTCTAGGGTGACTAGCCAGGAGTCCTTAGCTAGCATAGGAAGCACCTATTGTAGTGTAAGCATTTTGAATTTTAGGACCACCAGGAAGGTGTTGAGAATGGGCAGGTCCAGGATAGGGTGCCAAGAGTCCTCTTTTCTGGGTACCAGGAACAGTTTGGAGTAGAAACCCTGTCCTCTTTTCTCTACTGGAACAGGCTGAACAGCCCTGATACTGAGAAGAGAAAGTACTTGCTTTTGAGCCTCTGCCACTGGTTTGGAGGATGGTCTGGCAACCCGCTTGGGATTGGCAGTGAGTGGAAGTAGAATCTCTATCCCTGGGATACAATGTTTAGGACCCATTGGTCCTGGGTAATGGACATCCAGTTTTTTGCATGCAGGGCGAGTTTTCCTCCTAGCAGTGCAAGTACTTGGGAATGGCTGGGAAGGATGACAGACAAGTCATTGTGAATTTTTTCCATAAGGGGGTGGCTTACCACTCCCTGTTTTTGAGGTTGGAGCATTCCATTGTTTAGATCTCTGCGTACTCTGAGACTGTAGCCTTGGTGGACTGTTGCCCCTCGGTTTGGGCTGAGAAGACCTAGGAGGGACTGGAGAGGACCAGTTTTTTGAAGGCCAATGCCTACTGAATCTAGGTGGCTGTACTTGTAAGAAATCTTTAATAGTTTGGATGATTTAGCTTTTTCCTCCATCTTTTTAAGAACCTCTTCTGCTTTTGTGCCATACAAAAGTTCCTGGTTTAATGGAGCATCTAGTAATTTTGCTTTGACATGGTCAGGCAAGATTTGTTCCTTCAGCCAGGCATGCCTTCTCAGTACAGACCAGTGACAGCAGCCCTGCAAGATGCTTCTAAGGCATCAAAACCACACTGCAAAGTATGTTTACCGACTTGGTTTGTAGAATGCAGTAACTCTTGTAAATCTTTATTTTCTGCAAAATTGGGAAGCAACAACATTTTTTGTTAAATTAGTTCCATAATATGCTGCTGGTACTTCAACATGTGAAACTGGCAATTTAAAGGCCTGATGGCAAGAGTTGCAGAGGTATATACCTTCTTGCCCCATCTGCCCAAAGCCCTCGAATCCCTGTCTGAAGGGGTAGGATTGTTGGCTGTAGCAGCCTTAACACCTTTAGGTCCCTGGGAAATGGTCTCTGGATCCAGAGTGGGATTCTTAAAGAGAAATCTGTGAGAGTCCGGTACCCTGTAGTACCTGTCATGCTTTCTAGGAGCTGGTGGTAAAGTATCAGGAGTAAGACTGGATTCCATGAAAACATCCTCTACAATACATCCAGGACAGGGGGTATAGCTACAGGTCTGTGCTGAGGCAAGTGTAAAAATTCTCTGAGTCTCTTTTTGGACTGTGGGTAGTCCTGGCATTCCCAGCGGAAATGCTCTCTCAAGGTATGCAAGGTTTCACCAAAAGAAAAGTCCTCTGGAGGGGAGGCAGAGGGAATGGAATCCTCTGCATCTGAATCCTCATAGGTAGATAATGATATGTCCTGGTAATCACAGGGATCAGAGTCATCGGACTCATGGTCTGTCCAATCAGAAGGGAAATCAATTCTTTGTCTTTTACAGGGGGAAGGCTGACTTCCTCTAATTAGAGTTATAAGGTCTTCAGCCATTCTAAGCATTTGTTTCTGTGGCATGGGGGCTTGAGCATGTGCTTTGGTCATCGGTTTTCTAGGTGTAGTGCAAACTCTGGGCCTGAGAAACTCGGTCATTTTAGTCTGAAACTAAGTAGTCGGTTCAATACGATCAGAATGTCGGAATATGCCCTCAGAAGCCGGTGCCTGCACAGCGGCTCCGGTCCCATCCAAGGTAGAGACATCCGCAGGTTCCATAATTGAAGAAGCATTCTGCGGCATACCGGACTTCGAATGGGTCTCAGCAGAGGCCTGCAAATCTGTAGAAGTGGGTATCAGGGGCTGCGAAGGCACCTCAGTGAGTACCGGCAGACTGGTGACTAGCTTAACGGAAGCGTCGTCAGCAGTTTTGGACCTATGCGGTCTGTCTCTGTCTTTACCCTTATGTTTTTTCGGAAGATCAGTAGTCGGATGGCTTACCGAAGCCATTTCGGGATATGAGAGCAAAAGAATTTAGCAATAAAGATAGCCTGATGACGAATAGTTTGGGCGTTAAACAAGGCACAAAACTGACAGCGAGGGACTTCATGGTCTGGGCCTAAAGAGGTGATGCAGTAAGAATGAAAATCTCTGTGAGGTATTTGCTTTCCAAAGGCAAGACAATTGTTAACTTTTTCTGACATCTGTTAGAGCAAGAAAAAAGAATCCCCAACTGGGTACTTAGCTTTAGAAGACTTCAGGTTTGAAACTCAAAAAACAAAACTTTCAGGTAGCGGTCAACCGGCACTTGCAAACTGCTTCTGTTCAGGCTCCCGCTCGGCAAGAAAAGCTGATGTAATGGCGTCGGCTGCTTGTTTTATACCCCTGACAACCAGACGTCATGGAAGAAGAGACAGTATCCGTCGCAAAAATCCTAAGACTCTGGTATTCGGGCCGACTGAGGGCTACCTGCAGGCAGATAACCCAAGTGTGATGACTGCAACAGTGAAACACGAAGAGCATCTATGGTTGTAGTAACTTCTTAAACAACTTTTCTGTGTTCTTCTATTCCTGTGTTGCAGTATTCTGCATATGGGTGAGTGGCAAAGCTCACTGAAAGGGTGGTTGGTATGGAAGCAGATTCCAGGAATCCATGCAGGACAGCCCTAGCGAACCCTGCCCTGGACCTAGAGATGTGGTCTAGCTTGTAGTATTTGGTGACGGTATGAACTGAAGACCAAGTGGCTGCTCCAGAGTAGAGGAGGTGTCCAAGCCCTTGAAGAAAGCCCCTGAGTATGCCATGGCTCTAGTGGAGTGGGCTCTTACTGTACCCTGAAGTGATTTACCATGGTGCTGGTAACAGAAGGTAATGGCCCTCTTTGGACACAGCCTTACCTAGTGCTCTAGGGTAGAAAGATATGAAAAGTTGGTCAGTCTTTCTGATAGACAGCAAAGATAAGACTTGGTGTTGTGGAGGTAGAATATAATTTGTCTGTGAACATTCAGGGAATGAAGTACTCTTTCACTTCTTACTCGTGGGTTTGGGAAAAAATGAGTAAGTGGATGGCCTGATTGAGAGATGGGTCATTTATACCTTGGGTATGAAAGATGGGCTTGACCTGGGGCCTGTCTTTATGAAAGACAAGAGAAGGAGGGGTAGCCATTAAAGCCTGGAGTTCAGATACCCTTCTGGCTGAAGTAATAGCCACTAGCAGGACTGTCTTCCAGGTGCAAAGTTTTAGGGAAGCTTGATCAGCTGGCTCAAACAGTGGAAGTGTAAGCTTCTCCATCACATAGCTGAGATCCCAAGGAGGAGTAGTAGGTTTCCTGGGGTGTCTGAGATGCAAGACCCTTTTCAGAAGAGCTTCGAAGGGAGTCTGGATGTCAAGGGAGGGATCCATGGGTAGGCATGCAGACATAGCAGACAGGTGTGCCTTAACAGTTGTGTAGGCCAAGCCAGCCTGAAGTAACTCACACAAACAAGACAGCACTAGGGGAATATCGCTGGTAAGCAGATCCAGCTGCTTATTTTGACACAGAGTAATGAACCGTTTCCATTTAGACAGGTATGATTTTCTAGTGTTAGGTTTCCTGGCCTCCTGCAGGACATTGAGCACATCCTCACTGTAAAGGTGTCTGTATGGGATCAGAATCCTATCCACCACAGGAATAGGTGTAGCAGCTGCCACTGAGGTTGGATTAGAGATCCTTTGTGCTGTGTGAGAAGGTCCACTCTAAGGGTTAACTTGTGGTGCTTGCACTTGGACAATTGAAGTAGTAAGGGGAACCAATGCTGTCGGGGCTAGTAGGGAGTCACCAGCAAGATTTTCAGATTGTCCTGCTGAATCCGCAGCAGGACCCTCTGAATGAGAAGGAAGGGGGGAATATTTAAAGATATTTCCCCTTCCATGAGCTAGTGAAGACATCTGTTGTCAGTGCGTGTGGGTCTGGTGTCCTGGTGCAGTATCCAGGAAGTTGCCTGTTGTTGGTGGAGGCAAACAGATCTATTTGAGGTGTACCCCATCTGTGGACCAGATCCAGGAAGATATTCCTGTGAAGCATCCTTTCATGATTGCCTGTGTTGGTTCTGCTCAAAAAATCTGCTTGAGAGTTGTGGAGAGAGGGAATGTATGCTGCTTTCAGGGTAATTCCCTGAGAAGTTACTACTTCACACACTAGTATAGCAAGTCTGCAGAGCAGGTAAGACTTGGTTCTTCCTTGTTTGTTGATATGCCACAGGACCGTGGTGCTTTCTGTGTACATAAGAAGAGATCCCTTCCAAAGGAAAGGAGTGATTGCCTGCAGGGCTAGGTGGATTGCCCTCATTTCTCGGGCATTGATGTGTTCTGTTTTCTGTCTGTATGTCCGCAGGCCTTGTACTTTTCAATGGCCTAGAGTGCCCCCCCTACCCCAGGTCTGATGCATCTGTATCCATGACCTGAGAAGGCTGAGGTGGTTGGAGGGGGGGTCTTGGGGTGAGATTCACCTGAGCTAACCACCATAAGATCTCCTGTTTTAGGCATGGGAGCAAGGGCACAATGTGCTCCATTGGGTGGTTGTGCTGCTGCCAGACAGAGAGCAGGTACCACTGTAGCTTTCTCATGTGTAATCGAGCTAGGGGTAGCATGTGAATGGAAGCTGCCATGTAACCCAGAAGCTTGAGGTACTGTCTTGCCTTGAGAGGTACCTTGAGAGGAATGTAAAATCCCTTGCAGGTGTCCTGTAAGAGAACTCATCCTTGCTGGGGGCAGGTATGCCTACATCAAGTCTGTGCAGATTCTGCACCCTAAGAACACAATGTCTTGGGGTGGTGTGAAGTTGGACTTTGGGAAGTTTATTTGGAATCCAAGAGCCTGTAGGAGAGACACCATGAACTGGATATGGGTTAGGAGTCTTTCTTGGCTGGCAGCCTGTAAAAGCATGTCGTTCAGGTATGGGAATATTTGTATCCCTTTTGTCCTGCAAAAGGCCATTACTGGAGCCAGGC
Source organism: Protopterus annectens (assembly GCF_019279795.1). Classification (NCBI taxonomy): domain Eukaryota; kingdom Metazoa; phylum Chordata; order Ceratodontiformes; family Protopteridae; genus Protopterus; species Protopterus annectens. The sequence goes on from NC_056745.1 coordinate 500,273,131, forward strand.
ATTTGGTGAAGACTCTGGGTGCGGTTGAAAGTCCAAAAGGCAAGGCAGAGAACTGCAAATGCAAGGAGCCCACTAAGAATCTTAAGTATTTTCTGTGTGTGGGTTTGATGGGAATGTGTAAGTAGACATCCTTGATGTGTAGTGTAGCTAGGAAGCCTTTGTACATAATAAGGGGGAATACAGCTGGCAGGGTCAGTATTTTGAAAGTTGGCACCTTTAAGAAAGGATTGAGCCTTGAAAGGTCTAAGATGGGTCTCCATGGCACTAATTTTCTGGGAACCAAAAAAATCCTAGAGTAAAATCCGCTTCCAAATTGGGAGGGAGGGATTTTTTCTATAGTTCCCTGGTTTAAAATGGACTGTAGTACTGGTAGCAGGAGGGGCAGTTGCTGAACAGGAGGTTGTGGCATGCCTAGTCTTAATGGAGAGGTCATCCATGGCAGGTAGTAACCGTCTTGGGGGATGGAGAGGACCCATTTGTCTGAAGTGACCTGATTCCAAACAGCAAGGCAATGAGAAAGGCGAGCAAACAGTGGGATGGAAGCAGCTGGTAGAGGAGGCAGGAGTGGGAGGTAGTCAAACACTGCCTGCCCTATCCTGAAAGGGCATCCTTTGGCTAGAGGAGGAAGGTGCTCCAGCTGAAGAATGTTTCTTTCTTGCTTGCCTGTGTCTAAGTTTGAGGAACAGGATTGGAGTGCTTCCTGATGAACTGAGTTTTTGCAGGATAGTTCCTGTAAAATTTAGGTACAGGAGAAACTAGCAGATGTTTAAGATCCTGCATCTCATTCCTGTCTGTTGCAGGGATTTGGAAAGGTCTGCTACTTTTGAGCCAAATAAGGCAGCATTGTCAAGTGGAGCATCATTAAACTTAGCTCTGAAATCATCTGGCAGAAATTGCAAGCACAGCGAGGAATATCTGCAAAGTGCAGAAGCTGATGCTGCTGACCTTGCTGGGGATTCTGCATCATAGCTACATTTAATTGAATGCCTGGTGACTTGGGACATAAGGGCCAGTAGAGAAGACACATGATTTGGCTGAGAAGTCCGGAATGTCCGCCAACAGTTTGGTGGCAGAGTCAAGAAGAGACGGAGCATACTTTGTCATATGAGTTTAGTAGTTGGCAGCTCTAAATGCTAAGGTGGATGAGGTGTAAATATTTTTGCCTAACCTTTCCATAGTTTTGCTGTCTTTGTCAGCAGGAAGAATGATGGTGGTAGGCAAGAGTTTAGAGGCTTTGTCTGTGGAGACAGAACCTGTAGCTGGATCTGCAGGAGGGCACTTGATCAAGTGCTTGGCAGAATCTGGGACTTTGTACAGTCTGTCTGCTCTACGATGAGCAGGAGGTTGAGAGTCTGGACTGAGAGATGCAGAAGAAAAGGCATCTAAAAAGGCAGGCAGTATACGACGAATGGCCGAAGGACTTGGTGTTTCCATTTGAATGAGGTCATAGTACCTCTTTTGTATTTCAGACATGTCTGTGGATTCCCATTTGAAGTGTTCCTTTATTTTAAAAATAGATTCAGAAAAGGTCAAATATTCCGGTGGAGAATCTGGGTCTATAGATTCTTCCTCTGGGGATCCATATCCCAAGGGTGAAGAAAGTTGTGAAATATAAGAGGGAATCATCTGAGGAATCTGAACAGATGTCGTCTTCCCTAGTAGCTATCTCTGCTGGTTGAGGCCTGGGACTAAGGAGAGGAGGAGAAGAAGCAGGGGCAGAAGCAACTGTTGTAGGCCTCAGGGCCATGAAATCTGAGAAAAAGCTTTGGCTAAAGGCCTGCCAGTCTGGAATACTTTCTGCTGGCTGAGAGATATGCTTCCTTTTTTCTCTCCTCGAGAGTCCCAACGGGCGTCTGTTTAGTAGAAATCATCAAAGTCTGAGGCAGAGAATCAGAAGGTTCCCCTTAACACGCTGGTTCCTCCCAGCATCCAAAATGATCGCCGGAATAGCCTCTGCAGACATGCTCTCCCCAACCGACAGTACAGCTTCCTCAGAGGTACCCGCGACATCTGGTGTGACAGATCCAATTCCAGATCCTGATCCTAGGCCGATGTCGGCCACAGGATGTGGATCGGTCAGAGGAGGCCCAGCAAGTGTTACAGGCCGCAAAGATCTGGTCTTCTTTTTAGGCAGTTCAGAGGTGACATCCGGTGAGCCCTCCATTCGCAAGGCAAGTTGTTTCAGACGTTGGTTCAATAACTACAAATTGAGCACGTGCAAATGACTGCGCAATGTTTTCGGAATGAACGCATAGCAAATAGGGCAGGCCTTATAATCGTGTGACCGAGACAGAACAGACACTTAACGTGGGTGTCTTTATGAGGGATCTGACGGCCGCACTGACATTTACCCTTTCTGGATGACATGAAAAAGAAGTAATACAAAAAGGACTGAAAAGGTCCCCAATGGGGTACTTAGCTTAAAACTTGAATCGGTCGTCCGTGAAAGCAGGAACACCTAGCATAGGACTGGCGGCTGGAAAGTTCAGAGGGCTGGTGCGTGCCGTCACTTTTATGGCCTACATACTCTCGCCTAGACCGGACGTCTAGCGCACCTTGGAGGGACTGAAAGCTTTTGGATACTGGCTGTACGTATGCAAGACTAGAAGGGTAAACCCATATGCAGAATACTGCAACACAGGAATAGGAGGACATCTTACCATAACAGTAAATGTCATAGTGATCACTGTTGCAGTATTCTAAATTTTTGGGTTATCTCAACAGATGACATGGATGTCCAGACAGGGTACCAAGGCCAAAACCTTCCATAGAGCCATACGTCTACAGTATTACCTCAGCCTGTGGTTGTGGGTGTACATAAGCAGCCATAGGACTGTAAACCTCAGACTATCTCCACGCCAGGAAGCATGTAGGCACCTGAGGAAACTGGAGTAACTGGTCAGCTAAGAGAGAAGACAAATATAGCTCTCCTTCGGTCCGTGAAAAGTATACTGCAACAGTGATCAGTAGGACATCTGCACAGTAAGCTCTTACACAACTGTACTATGTTGTTCCTTGGATAACTGTTGCAGTATTCCAAACTGTTGGGTGATTCCCAAAGCTCAAGTAGTGTGAAGAGTGACTGGATGAGACCTATGAGAACTGGCGAACACAGCTCTGGATTTGGAAAAGGTATGTACTCTGTACTATTTGATAAAAGCATGCAGTTCAGAGGACCAAGAAGATGCTTCCTGTATAGCTCTTGAGTCTACCTTCTTGTAAAAGGCTCCAAAAGAAGCCACTGCCCTAGCAGAATGTGCCTTTGCCAAATTTGCCATGGTGAGCGTTACAAAATTAGATGGATTCTGAAATCCATTTAGCAATGGTGTGTTTTGAAGATGGGCTACCAAAATTAGTTTTTTGGAAGAAGACAAACAGCTGGGTCAGTCTTGCGGATGGACTTTGTCTTGCCCAAGGAGAACCTGAGCTGGATATGCACATCCATTGAGTGCACGATTCGCCTTCCCTTATTCTGTGGGTTATGGAAGAAAGCAGGGAGATTAATGGCTCGATTGAAGGATATTTAGTTTACCACTTTAGGAATAAAAAAGAGATTGGCTTTCAAAGTCACTCGGTTCTTATGGAAGAAAAAGGAAAGGAAGGAATGCCATCATAGCCTGGAACTCAGAGGCTCATATAGCTGAGTAAGGGCAACTATGGATACGTTTTTTCAAGTCCAAGATTTGACAGAAGCAGAGGCTTCTGGTTAAAAAGATGGAAGAATGAGTTTTTCCAGAACAAAGTTAAGGTTACAGGAAGGTGGCATGGCTTTCCTAGTGGAGTACACCATTCAGTAACTGTTTTACTTTAGTCTTCACAGAGGAGGACAATTGAGAAGTCAGCAAGCAGAAATGGCTGAGAAGTGTACCTTGATTGCGAAGTATGCCATGCTCAATTTTAAGTGCACACAACTAAGACAGCAGAAGGGGGAACACCAATTTGTATAGGGTCCTGCTTATGACCATGACACCAAACATTAAATCTTTTCCATTTAGCTATGTAAGATTTCTAAGTACAGTAAACTCTCAGTTAATAAGCACTCTCAAGCAACCAGAAAAAAAAAATCTAAGAAATACAATACAATTTTCATGTGTTGCACTTTGCCCCCACACACACACACACACACACACTCACACACTGCAGAAACATACCTTACGTTTTTAGAGTTTAAGAGTTTTACAAAGAAGACAGGAATAAATTCCCTCTCTCCCCAGCCTGACAAGTCAAACCAAATAAATAGTATAGGGTACAGTATTAGTCAGGCCTATTTTTAATGGTAACTCTCAAGCAACCAGAAGCTACAGTTATTTGTCATCTACCAATCCCCATGGTTGCCGGTTAACTGCGAGTTTCCTGTCGTAGGTTCCTTTGTCTTTCTTTGTCTCTGTCACACACACACTTGCCATTGTAAACAAATCTGATACATTCTGATATGACTGTAATGTTGCGTATAAAAAAAAATACTCCAAACAGACATTGGATAACACTGTTAAAACAGCTTTGCTTATCAACAATGCTTTACAGTATTCAGAAGCAATTGGCTGTCCTAATGAGAAGGGGTCTGACCAAGTCAGATGAGACTGGTATTCCTTAGAAGTCCTAACATGATTTGGACTTTCCCCCAAAATTAATTTTAATTGGTACAAAAGATTGGAGGCAAGGAGGAAGATACACTCAGATTATCTGATACTTTTTACCTTGCATGAAGCCCTAGACAGTGACACTCTTTCACCATTCCTGTTTGCCCTTTATCTCCAGCCTCTCAAAGAAACAATGAGGAGGTCAGGTCTAAGGGGGTAGGAAATAGCAGGCCAATAAATATTTATCTCTCTCTACGCAGACAACATTTTACTTACAACTGATAATTTAGAGCAAGACATTTAGGATGTTTTTGGAACACTACAAAATTTTGGTAATACATCTGATTATAAAATAAATACAGGTATGGCTACAGCAACTTGCATCAACTTCAGTCCTTCTCCCACACTGACACAAAGGGTTCTTTTCCTCCGAAGACAGTACATCTTAAAATATCTGGGGGTCTGGCTTGGGACCGCATTTGAAAGCTATATTCAAAAATCTGTTGAACAGTAACTGAGAAGAATAACGCAGGAAACAGATTAATGGAGGCAGATTCTCCTGAACTCAGATCAGACAATACAAGCAGTGAAGTGCTTTATTCTACCACTACTGCTATTTTTGGTCAAACATTCTTCTTTTACTGAATTCAGGAAGACATCAATGTCTTTGTTTATGGATTTTATTTGGAAAGTGAAGAAGCCCAGAACTGCACAGGAAAAAGTCTCTCTCTCTCTCTACAGACCAAGGCAGGATGGGGGCCCCAAACCCTAACTCTATAAAGGAAGCAGTACAGCTGAAATTTCTGTCTACCTGTTACAGGTGTTCCTGATATATCTGGTATGGGACAGCCACATCCATGTCCTAATTAACTTGTTTTTAGCCAGCTTTAAAAGTTGTGGAGCTTGCTCAATCTTATCTTTGCTCAATCTTAATCGCAGGCCTGCCCTGAGAAGCCATTTGGGGTACAAGTTCATAGGTGATTGTTGGGTTAACTGCCTGAAAGGCCATTTTAACCTTAACCAATATCCCAAAGTCATAACTAAACCCCATACCTTGTGTCTTTGAGGTGAGGCTCTTAACCATTATACCAAATCCACCCCCCTCGCTAGCCCACAAATGCTACTGTGGAACAATACATTAATTCTGTTGGAATACCAAGGATGCAATGGTAATTTGGGTTGTGGACTAGTTTGTCAGCAATGAGCTTCTACAGATATACTATTTTCAGAGCATATTAGAACTGGAAGAAGATGGATAGACTGGAAGTAGGCCAGTTAGGGAGGTTTTTAGGCTAAGGAGGCTGTTGGAGCTCCAGTAAGTTGAAGGAGGTGTAGGAGCAAGGAGCACTTGCAGACAGCATCAAAGCTTTCTGCGGGTAAGTACATAGCTTTTACTAGACCCAAGTTAGTGGGGTAACTCATGCAGGCCAGTTTCACTCAACCTAACCCCTCCCCATTTACTACTCTTAAATTTTTTGAAAAATGAAAATACCACCTTAGAAGCAATGAAACTCTACAATAATTGAAAATTGCTGTATAAATTTAACCTAAATTTACTCTCCCTTTCAGGCAAGAAAAAGTACAGTTTTGTATCTACCATAAAATGTAGATGTTCGAGTGTATACCCAGCTGCAGTCATCACACTTGGGTTATCCTGCCGTCAGGCGGTCCCGCAGTCGGCACGAATTCCAAAGTCTTGGTCCGGCGTCGGTTGCTGTCGCTTCTTCCCTGACGTCAGAGCGCCAGGGGTATATCAGAGGCATCCAACGCCATTTTCTTCAGTTTTTCTTGCCCCAGATGTCAGGTGCCCCTAATAGGTAGGCAAAAGATATATATATATATTTACATATACATATAACTATATGGGAAAAATAAAACAAAACCCTTAGGCACAAGCAAATACATCACAGAGGTAGTATAGAATAGAGTGGTAGAGATCAGTTCAGCTAGTTTAGAGGGGATGGAGGGAGGGCAACCTGGACTGCAGCAGGGTATACACTCGAACATCTACATTTATGGTAGGTACAAAACTGTACTATGTTCATCGTGTTACCCTGCTGCAGTCATCACACTTGGGTAGAATCCCAAAGCTAAGGATGGGTGGTGGAGTCAAACAGGGTTAGAGGAGGCTAGAAGGCCCTGCAAAACTGCAGTGGCGAAGCCAGCTCTAGCCTTAGAGTAAAGTGGTAAGTGGTAATGTTTAGTAAAGGTGTGTACTGAACTCCAAGTTGCAGCTTCCAGAATATCCTTGGTTGGCACCTCCCTGAGGAAGGCTGTAGATGTAGCTGTTGCCCTGGCAGAGTGGGGCCTTATGGTAGCAGGAACTGGTTTTCCATGGTGGGTGTAGCAAAAACGTATGCAATGTCCTATCCATTTGGAAATGGTTTGTTTTGAGATAGCCTTTCCTTGTGATGCTGTAGCATAGGATACAAGAAGCTGGTCAGATTTTCTGAAAACCTTAGTTTTATCCAAATAGTAACGTAGCTGCCTGTGAATGTCCAAGGAAAGCAGGAGTCTTTCTCCTTTGTTCTGTGGATTTGGAAAGAAGGTGGGTAAATGGATGGTTTGATTTAGAGCCACACTGGATACCACCTTAGGCATAAAGGAGGGGTTAGTTCATAGAGAAACTCTGTCTTGATGAAAAATGAGGAAAGGCTCTACTCCCATTAGTGCCTGAAGTTCTGAAAATCTTCTGGCTGAAGTGATTGCTAGCAGCAGGGCAGTCTTCCATGATATAAACTGCAAGTCAGCTGAGAAAGCTGGCTCAATAGGAGGCAGCGTGAGTTTTTCCAGAACAAAGTTGAGGTCCCAAGTAGGTGTTGGTGCTCTCCTGGGAGGCCTAATGTTCTTGGCCCCTCTGAGAAACTGCTTTAAAAGTGGATGTGAAAATAAGGGAGGATCTGTGTTGTAGTGAGCAGAAATGGCTGAGGCGTGGATTTTAATAGATGAAAAAGAAAGCCCTTTGTGTAACATCTCAGTTAGATATTGCAGAATCTGAGGTATGTCAGGTTGAAGGGTATTTTGGCCTTTAGCTTGGTTCCAGGCGCAAAATCTTTTCCATTTGCCTGAGTAGGCTTTCCTGGTGCTGGGTCTTCTGGCCTCCAGAATAACTTCAATAACAGCTTGTGAGAGAGGAGCTGGCTGGTTGCTTAGGTGATTTTGAGCTGGCTGCGTAGAATCTGATTGTCTTGCTGTGTGAGCAGGTGGGTAATTTGTGGTAGAATCCATGTTGGGCCCTGGGCCATATTCCTTAATAGTGGGTACCAGTGCTGGCGTGGCCAGTCTGGAGCAATGAGCATCATTCGGGGTCTCTCCATCCTGACTTTCAGTAGCACCTTTGTGAGAAGGGGTAGTGGAGGAAAGGCATACACTGTTAGCATCTTCCAACAGAATGAGTGCGCGTCCACTTTCCAAGCTTGATGGTGAAAAGTCCTTGTGCAAAACTTTGTTAGCTGATAGTTTTGAGGGCTGGCAAACAGGTCCATGTCTGTGAGCCCCCATTTTTGAGTTATCATTGCGAATACTTGTGGATCCATTTTCCACTCGTGGGGATCCATGATGTTTCTGCTTAGGTCGTCTGCCAATGTGTTCTTTTTTCCTGGCAGGAATTGAGCTTGGTAAGCCACTGCTGTGTTCCACAAGGTCATTGCTTGCCTGCATAGAGGGTAGGAGTGTGTACCCCCTTGTTTATGTACCACATTACTGTGGTGTTGTCTATCCTTATGATAAGCTGTCCTGGAGGCAAGAGGTCCTTGAAGGCTGTCAGAGCATTTTGTACAGCTAGCATTTCTTTTTGATTGATGTGCAGATTCCTTTGATCTGCTGTCCATAAGCCTTGAACGCACCATCCTGCCATGTGTGCCCCCCAGGCATAGTCCGATGCATCTATTGTCATAGTTTGCCTGGCTGGGGGAAGGGTGAAAGGCTGACCCTTGTTTAGGTGACAAGCCTGTGACCACCAAAGAAACTCCTGTTGAAGGCAGGGAATGAGATTTATCATTGTTTCCATGTGTTGAGTCCATACGCTTTTTAGGTACCATTGTAATTTCCTCATATGCAGTTTTGCAAACGGTATTAGTAGTATGCAAGATGCCATGAAGCCCAAGGCCTGCAGAATTTTTCTTGCAGGAAGTTGGGTCTTTGTTGCCATTGCTCTGAAGTATTGAGTTAATTGTAGTTGTTTGTCTGGTGTCAGATAAGCCATCTGGGCCGTTGTATTCAAGCTGGCACCCAGGAATGTCATAATTTGTGAGGGCACTAGTTTTGATTTCTTTTAGTTTACTGTGTACCCTAGGCAACTTAGAAGATGTCTTACAAAAGTCAGGTGTTGTAAGAGAATGTCCTTGCTTTCTGTTTGGATGAGACAGTCGTCCAGGTATGGGTATATTTGAATTCCTCTCTGTCTGCAGTATGCAATTACTGGTGCCAAGCATTTTGTGAAGACCCTGGGTGCAGTAGATAAGCCAAAGGGCAGTGCAGAGAATTGGTAATGGGTTGAACCTGCAATGAAACGGAGGTATCTTCTGCAATTTTGTCTGATAGGGACATGCAGGTATGCCTCCTTGAGGTCCAACGTTACTAGCCAAGCTTTCTTGCCCAACATGGGAAGAAGCTGCTGTAGTGTTAGCATCCTGAATTTGGGTACTTGCAAGAAGGTGTTTAAGATTGAAAGGTCCAGAATGGGTCTCCAAGCATTGTCCCTTCTGGGGACTAGAAAGAGCCTTGAGTAAAATCCTTGGCCTTGTTCCTGTGTAGGTACCAGCTGAATGGCTCTCATGTCCATGAGAGCTGTAATTTGTTTTTGTGCCTCTGCCCATTGATTTTGTGGCAGGTTTGGCATTCCTTTTATCCTTGGCAAGGTGTGGAAATGGAACCCGTATCCGTGTGAGATAATGTCTAGGACCCATTTGTCCTTTGTGACGATGCGCCAGTTGTCTGCAAAAAGTGCTAATTTTCCTCCCAAGGGAGCTGCCAAGAGGGTTTTGCTTGGCAGTTTGAGTCACTGTGTTTGCCTTCCAGTGGTTTGGGACCTGTCTTCTCCTCCCTTCTGTGTTGTAGTGCCCCATTGGCGAGGTTTGTAAGGGATTTGTGCCTGGCCTCTGCCCCTTGGGCGCCTGTATTTACCCCTCTGTGGTCTATCAGAAGCTGGAAAGGACCAATTTTTTGTTGGCCAATTTCTGCTGAAGCGTGGGGGCTGTACCTGTAAGAAATCTTTGACCGTTTGCATAGATTTTGCCTTATCCTCCATTTTTTTTAAAACCTCCTCTGCTTTAACCCCAAATAAAACATCCTGCTGTAAGGGTGCATCCAGTAACTTTGCTTTAACATGATCAGGCAGAGATTGTTCCTTTAAACAAGCATGCCTACGTATAACAGAACCAGTAACAGCTGCTCTAGAGGAAGCTTCCAAGGCATCAAAACCACATTGTAAAGTATGTTTGCCCACCGGTTCAGCTGCATGCAGATGATCTTGCATTTCCTTGAATTCAGACTGTTGAGGGTGCATGCCCATCTTTTGTTTTATTTGAGACATTAGGAATTGCTGGTATTTAAGCATGTGAAATTGACAATTTAGTGCTCTCATAGCTAGAGTAGTTGAGGTGTAAACCTTCTTCCCCCACCTATCTAGTGCTCTGGAGACCCTTTCTGATGGTACAGGATTTTTAGCCATAGAAGCCTTAGCTCCTTTGGGACCCTGGGAGATTGTCTCTGGATCAGCAGCAGGGCTTTTGTAAAGAAATTTGTGGGAGTCAGGCACTCTATAGTATCTATCTGGTTTGGATGGAGCAGGAGGCAGAGAATCTGGATTTAGACTAGATTCTAAGACATCATCCACTATGTCCAAAACTGGGGGGATAGCAAGTGGTCTGTGCTGGGGGAGTAAAAGAAACTCTCGGAGCCTTTTCTTTCAGTCAGAGTAGTCCTGACCTTCCCAGTGGAAATGTTCCCTCATGGTGTGTAAGGTTTCCCCAAAGGAGTAGTCTTCAGGGGGAGAAGCTGAGGGAATGGAGTCTTCAGCATCAGAATCTTCATAAGAGGGAAAGGAGTAATCCTGTTCCTCAGAGGAGCCTGAGGAAACAGACACCTGATCAGAGGAGGCATAATCCTCCTCTTGTCTAGGCCTTTTGTCGGGGGGGTGGGTTGGGAACCCCTGATCAAAGAAATCAAATCTTCAGCCATTTTAAGCATTAGTTTCTTAGGCATAGGGCCTTGACCTGGAGACTAAAGTGTAGGCTTTTTTTGGTTTTAGAGGAGTCTTAAGCTTAGCATAACATTTTATGGTGAGGGTAGTCGGTCTGAAAACACCTTCAGAAACCGAAGGTGTTTCTGCAGCACTGGCTTCCCATACTCCAATGTCGTCGGTAGGGCCTAAGGAAAATGGCTGTGTCGGCCTAGAAATCTCTGCTGGGGGATCCGATGCGGTCTGGGGATCCAATTCAGCGGTAGCGAGGGGCTGCGTAGGCACCTCACTGAAAACCGGAGAACCGGCGACCGGGCCAGCCGAGGCCTCGGAGTCTGGCTTGGATCTAGGCGGCCGGCCCTTATCCTTGCGTTTTTATGCACGCCGGTAGTCGGTTGCTCCGACGGCATAGTGTAATTAAATTTTCTACCGAAGTAGTGTCATGCGAAATCAAAGCGACGCTTTATAGTCTTGCTTATTGAACCTAGCACAAAACCGACAACCAGTGACATCGTGGTCTGAGCCTAGGCAAGGTATACAAAAAGAATGAAAGTCCTTATGAGGTATTTGCTTCCCACAAGAAATGCAACTGTTAACTTTTTCTGACATCGGACTGAGGCAAGAAAAGGTTCCCCAACGGGGTACTTAGTTTTGAAGACTTCGGACTGAAACTCGATTCGAAAATCTCAGGTGTCGGCCGACCGGCACTTGCGAACAGCTTCTGCTTCGGGCACCGTGCGGCAAGAAAGACTGAAGAAAATGGTGTCGGATGCCTCTGATATACCCCTGGCGCTCTGACGTCAGGGAAGAAGCGACAGCAACCGACGCCGGACCAAGACTTTGGAATTCGTGCCGACTGCGGGACCGCCTGACTGCAGGATAACCCAAGTGTGATGACTGCAGCAGGGTAACACGATGAACATCAGTGAAGTTTCTCTCAAAATACAATTTAACGCAATTTATTAACATTCCAACTGCACCCAATCCTATAATAGGAAATTATTCCCTATTAAACTATCTCATAAAAATACACCAAATATACCATTTACTAAATGTTTATCCAACAAAAGCGACTACCACCCATTTCAAGGCATGCTTACATTCAGAACTCCACACAGATTAGTACATACAAAAATTCATAAACTTACTAAGCTAATGACCCAGACGGCCTTTCTAAGCCTAGCAAAGTATTCCCAAAAAATTATGATGTCATGTAACCAACTAGGACATTGATGGGCAGGCATATAAGCTACCGCGGTCCATAAGGGACATCGGTGCCAAGCCCGGCGTAAATTTCTTATGCCCAACTAACTCACAGTCTAAGAAAGATGACGTACTAGGCACCACTGCCAGCATTACACCAATCCATGGATCCTACTTCAGGTCTACCAACATTTAGTGACATCACCTGTAACATACTAAACAGATACTTCCTGTTAACAATGAAAATGGTCAGTGGACAACAATGTCCATAGTTAAACCACAACTTATGAAAACAAAGGACAAAGTGCAAATAAATTAAATAACAAACACAGCCTAAGCCTGAAAAACAGATGCAAACTAGAAATAAAAAAAAATAAAACAGATTACCTCAGAACAAAGTGATACTACTCTTTGTCTAAACCAAAACTATTCTGTAAGATAATGAAAACATTTCATACATCAAGAAGAATACAATAAGCACATGCTTACAAATTACTGGTATATGGAAGTCTTTTTCTGGCCATTTAGTCTCCGTGTTTTGGTATTTGCACTAGCAGATCCTGATATTACAAATGGTTAGTGTTGAAGTTAGCAGGATCAAAGATGCACAATCACAACACATGCCAAAACAGTAATACTCCATCAAATACTCACATAGTTCAACACACTCTCAAAATCTCAACATAGACATCACTGAATGCTTCCTACCTGAACCTGCATTCTACTTATGTAACATAACACCCAAAGCAATGCAATGAATTTTGCTAAGGCTAGATACTAAATGCAACCATAATTATAGCATCCATCCAGCATTCTTCAAAATGGCTAAAAAGTCATTAACCAAACTACTAGCACATACTTATAATCTCTCTCATCACATCTATCATCCCATCCCATTTCAAATATACTCTAATAATCCATAGACCAAAAAAGCCATCTCCTACCGAATGCAGCAAATCTCCATTTTATATTGTATAATAAGAGCAGTTGAAATGCCGACCTACACCAACATCTTAGAAAGTGTGGTGCAATAACTGATAACACAAATTTCATAAAGTACAGTTTTGTACCTACCATAAATGTAGATGTTCGAGGATCCACATTGCTGCAGTCCTAACTATTGGGTAGTCCGCTGTCCAGTCGGCCCGAATACCAAAGTATATGGCTGACGTCGGTCAGGGCGCATTAGACTGACGTCAGTACGTCAGGGTACTAATGCGCATGACCGACGTCATATCCTCAGTCTTTTCTTGCCCCAGATGTCAGAAGACCCTGAAAAGCTAAGGCCAAAACCAAAAATTCCAAACATACCTGCACCAAAAATATGTACAATATATACAAAATTACCAGAATATAACCTCACCTACACAACCACCCTTAAACACAGAGGGAAGGAGGGAGGGTAAATTGGACTGCAGCAATGTGGATCCTCGAACATCTACATTTATGGTAGGTACAAAACTGTACTATGTTCTTCATTCCACATTGCTGCAGTCCTAACTATTGGGTAGAATCCCAAAGCAGAGGTAAGGGAGGCTGGCAAATCATAAGGAAGCAGGAACTGACAACATGCCTTGCAAAATAGCTGTGGCAAAACCAGCCCTAGACTTAGAGTAGAGAGGAAGGTGATAATGCTTAGAGAAAGTATGCACTGAACTCCAAGTAGCTGCCTCCAAAATATCCTTAGTGGCCACCCCTTAGAAATGCTGTAGAAGTGGCAGTAGCCCTAGTGGAATGAGGCCTAATTCCAGCTGGAATCTCCTTGCCATGATGGGAATAACAAAATGCAATGCAAAACCCAATCCACCTAGAAATAGTTTGTTTTGACACAGGCTTGCCCTGCTAACCCAAAGCAAAAGAAACAAACAACTGCTGAGACTGCCTAAAATCCTTAGTCCTGCTCAAATAATAACGCAATTGCCTGTGTACATCTAAAGTGTGCAAAATCTTTTCCCCTTTATTTTGGGGATCTGCATAAAAAGTAGGCAAATGAATAGTTTGGTTTAAAGCCACACTAGAAACCACCTTAGGCATAAAGGAAGGATTAGTACGTAAAGATACCCTATCCTTATGAAAAATCAAAAAAGGCTCTACCGCCATAAGGGCCTGCAACTCAGAAACCCTTCTTGCAGAAGTAATGGCCAACAAAAAAGCAGTCTTCCATGACAAATATTTCAATTCAGCAGTAGCCGAGGCTCAAAAGGTTGTAGAGTAAGTTTCTCCAACACAAAATTGAGATCCCAAGCAGGAGTAGGAGCTCTACGTGGGGGTCTTATATTCTTTGCCCCTCTAAGAAATTGCTTGAACAAAGGATGCGAAAACAATGGTGGGTCACAATCAAAGTGAGCTGAAATTGCTGCAGCATGAATCTTAATGGAAGAGAAAGACAAACCTTTGTCCAATAACTCAGTAAGATATTGAAGAGCCACACTCAAATTAGGCTCAGAAATCTCCAAATTGTTTGCTGCACTCCAAAATAAAATCTCTTCCATTTTTCTGCGTACACTTTCCTTGTACTAGGTCTTCTGGCTTCCATAATCACATTTAAAACTTGTTGAGGAAGTTGAGACCTGCTGTCTTTCAAAACAGAATATGCCAGGCTGTTAGATGAAGAGATTGAAGCTTGACATTGAGCAGGTGACCGTCCCTCTGAGACAACAGGTGTGGAATCAAGGGTAAAGGCCATGGAGGCTTCCTTACCAGACTCCTCAGTAATGGGTACCAGTGCTGCCGAGGCCAATCTGGAGCTATTAAAATCATCCTTGGCTTGTCTTGTCTGACCTTTAGAAGCACCTTTGGGAGAAGAGGCAGAGGTGGAAAAGCATACACATGAAGATTTTTCCAACTGAAAGAAAGAGCATCCACTTTCCAAGCTGTGTGATGAAACCTCTTTGTGCAAAACTTTGGCAGCTGGTGGTTTAGTGGAGAAGCGAACAGATCTATGTCTGGAGTTCCCATGACACTGTCAATTTTGAAATACATGAAGATCCAGTTTCCACTGTGGGGATCCATGATTTGTCTGCTTAACACATCTGCTAAGGAGTTCTGTGCTCCGGCAGAAACCTTGCCTGAAGAGTTAGTTGCAAGCTGAGCGCAGTCTCCCATAAAATCATTGCTTGCCTGCACAATGGGTAAGAATGTGTTCCCCTAGTTTGTTGATGTACCACATGACAGTTGTGTTGTCTGTTAGAATCAACACCTGCCCTGGAAGAAGTAACTCCTTGAAAGCCATTAATGCAAACTGGACTGCTAACATCTCTTTCATGTTGATATGTAGATGCTGTAGTCTGGCAGGCCACTTGTCTTGTATCCACTTTCCATTTAGATGAGCTCCCCAAGCAATGTCTGAGGCATCTGTCGTTAGAATCTGACTCGCCTCTGGCCGGGTCACAGAGAGTCCCTTGTTTAGGTGACATTCCTGAGCCCACCACAAAAATTCCTTTTGAATGCAAGGTATTATTTGAATGACAGTGTCCAAATCCTGGCAGTGCTGTGTCCATACATTTTGAGATACCATTGCAGCTTCCTCATATGCAGTTTGGCATTGGGAAGCACCAGAATACAAGATGCCATGAACCCTAAGGCTTGAAGGACTGTCCTTGCAGTCAGCCCGGACTGAAGAGATAGTTGATGGAAGTAACTGGAAAGAGTCTTTTGTTTGTCCGGGGTTAAAAAGGCCATCTGGGCTGCTGTATTCAGTCTCACACCCAGAAAGCACATGTCTTGAGAGGGTACTAGACTGGACTTTATTTCGTTCACAGAATACCCTAGGCATCTTAGCACTGCTATGACATAATCCAAATGCTGTAGAAGGTCTTCCTTTTCTTGAGCTAGAATCAGGCAGTCGTCCAAGTAAGGATAGATTTGAATTCCTTTTAGCCTGAAGTAAGCTATCACTGGAGCCAGAACCTTTGTGAATACTCTGGGCGCAGTGGATAAGCCAAAGGGCAATGCAGAGAACTGATAATGAGAATTTCCAGCTCGAAACGCAGATACTTCCTGCAACTTAGTCTTATAGGCACATGAAGGTAAGCTTCCTTGAGATCTAAAGTTACCATCCAGTGATCCTTGCCCAGCAGAGGTAAAAGCTGTTGTAACGTCAACATTTTGAACTTGGGAATGTCCAGATAAGTGTTGAGGATAGATAAATCCAAAATTGGCCTCCACGTGTTCCCCTTCTTCGGTACTAGGAACAGGCGAGAATAAAATCCTAGGCCCCTTTCTGGCACAGGAACTGGCTGAATGGCCCCTATGTGGAGCAACAGAGAAATTTGCTTGTGAGCCTCTTGTCTTTGTAGAGGAGGAATGTCTGGCATGCCTTTGAAAGGAGGCATGGTATGGAAATAAAACCTGTAACCGTGGTGAATGATATCCAGAACCCATCTGTCTTGGGTAATTAAATCCCAATTTTCTTTGAAAAGAGACAGCCTTCCTCCCAAAGGTGCTGCCAGGCGAGAATGTACTGGCAGCAGAAAAGGCAGGTCATTGGGTCTGCTTACGAAAGGACTGACCCCTGGCCTCACCAGAAGTCTGAGCAGGGGAACTCCCTGTCCTAGGTCTAAAAGAACCTTGAGCTCTGCCCCTACCATGTCTAGACCTACCCCTAGACTGGGAATCATAAGCTGGAGAAGTCCATCCCTTAGTAGGCCAATTTCTACTAAACTTCGGAGGCTGCACCTGCAAAAAATCCTTAACAGTTTGCATAGACTTAGCCTTGTCCTCCATTTTCTTTAAGACTGCTTCCACAGGCGAACCAAACAACACATCAGACTGCAAAGGAGCATCCAAAATCCTTGTTTTAACATGCTCAGCTAAATTCTGATCTCTCAACCAGGCATGCCTACGAAGAACAGAACCAGTGGCAGCCACCCTCGAGGAGGCCTGCACAGCATCAAAACCACATTGCAAGGAATGTTTACCCACCTGTTCAGACACATGAACTAAATCCTGCAACTCTTTACACTCAATACCTTCTGCCAGAGCATCCACCTTAGATTTCAATTGTGAAAGGAGATAATTCTGATATTTTAACATGTGAAACTGACAATTCAACGCCCTCATGGCTAAAGTGGAAGAAGTATACACTTTCTTTCCCCATCTATCCAAAGCCCTTGCCTCTTTATCAGGAGGAACAGGATTTTTAACAACAGAGGCCTTCACACCTTTAGGCCCCTGAGAGACAGTTTCGGGTCTGCCCTAGGACTCTTAAAAAGATACTTATGAGCTTCAGGCACCCTATAGTACCTATCCGGTTTAACTGGGGCAGGAGGCAAAGAATCAGGATTGAGGAAAGCCTCTGCAAAACATCTTCCACCACATTCAGAACAGGAGGTATAGCTAAAGGCCTATGCTGGGGTAAAAACAAGAATTCCTAAGCCTCTTCCTGGAATCAGAGAAATCTTGACCTTCCCATTTAAAATGCTCCCTCATGGAATGCAGAGTCTCTGAAAATGAAAAATCCTCAGGAGGAGAAGCTGAAGGAGTAGAATCATCCACATCAGAATCAGAATAAGGAGGATACTCCTGCAAGTCTTCAGCCGAGGACTCAGAAGCCTCCGAACATTGCTCAAAACTCTCAAACTCAGGTTCCACCCTAGGCCTCTTATCAGGAGGGGGCATAGAACCTCTAATCATAGTAATCAAATCCTCTGCCATTTTAAGCATATGTTTCTTAGGCAAAGACCCTGAAGCACTAGGAGAAACCCCCACTGAAGTTAAACTTGGCCTGCCTCTCAAAGAAGCCTTGGAAACAGAAGGGGAGGCTCAAACCACCTTAGGAAGAGAGGGAAGAACAGCCACCTGAGAAGCCCCCTCAGCCTGGCCTACTTCCTGCGAGGATACATCCTGTAACAGTAAAGTCTCTCCCTGAGACTCCAAAGAAATACCTGGCAAAACCTCCGGCTCCACTGAGCCTTCTAAAGATCCGACGTCTGGGACTGTCGGTTCTAGCACTCTAGGCTTTGCTGCTTTGTCCTTGCGCTTTTGGTCGGCGGGCGTCGGAGCCTCCGACGGCATTTTATAATTACAACGCTTCCCAAAAACTAACCTGGCACAGTCTAACCTTCTCTTAATAGTGCGTTTGTTAAATCTAGCACAAGAGCGGCATCCAACAACGTCGTGCTCAGGCCCTAAACAAGGTATACACAAAGTATGGTAATCCCTATGAGGTATCTGTTTCCCACAAGAAATACAGTTATTCACTTTTTCTGACATCCGGTTAAATACTGAGGCAAGAAAAAACCAAAATATTCTCCAACGGGGTACTTAGCCAACTTTGATTCGGTCTGAAACTCTGACTTCAGAAACTTTCAGAACGCCAACCCGCACTCGCAAAATTGCTTCTGCATCGGACCATGCGGCAAAAAAGACTGAGGATATGACGTCGGTCATGCGCATTAGTACCCTGACGTACTGACGTCAGTCTAATGCGCCCTGACCGACGTCAGCCATATACTTTGGTATTCGGGCCGACTGAACAGCGGACTACCCAATAGTTAGGACTGCAGCAATGTGGAATGAAGAACATCAGAACCACAACTTACAATACCATGGATGCCACCTACTCTGCAATGGATCACTAACAGAGATTATCTTTATGGATATAACCCAAGCATTTGAAAATGTTCATAGGATCATAGGAGTTTACTAGGCTATGGCCCTGAGGCCCTTATAAGCCTAGCCAAGAGTTTAGCCCATGTTTAGACAAATCAGCACCCGATGCCCCTGTCCAGCAGGGACAAATCCAGGGGTATATTTTCTGTTTCCCATCCAGTTTTCCAGGTTGTACATAAAAGGGGTAAAGAGGTACTCTGTTTGATGTGGAGAGGGAGTCTATTCCACAGCTGGGGGAGTCTCTGGGACACAAATCTGTCCTGCCAACAAGTCTTGTTGATGTCACAGACCAGGTTGAGGCCGTGCGTGCGGGTTACTCGAGTGGAGCTTGACTTGCAGACATGCAGCAGTCCCATCAAGGTGGGGTTTGTGATTGCCTTGTATGCCAGACAGAAGTCACCTCTGAGGAGTCTATATGAAACTGAGTAAAAGGATAGGGCTTTTATCCCATGTATGGTAGACGTTTGAGGCCCTGAATTCTCCTGGTGAGGAATCTCTGTGGTCTCTCCAGCTGCTCCATGTGCTTTGCGAAGGACATGCCGAAAGGGGTGTTGTACTCAATATTGGGCCTTATAAGGGAAGAATACAGGGATATTATGACCTCCTTATCCCTGGATGAGATACCCTTACAGGTGGGCCATGCAGAAGGCTTTCCATACAACGGAAGCAAACTGGTGGTCAAAAGTCAGGTTGCTATCAACCTGGGTGCCCAAATCCCTCACGACTGGTTGCGTGCTTAAGACATTGTTATTAATGTGATAATTTGTGGGGACATCATTCTTCCCAAAGGGGATGATTATGCATTTTTTGGTATTCAGCTTGAAGGCATGTTTCTGGCACCAGTCATTTGTCTGAATGAGACCCTCTTGGAGAATGTCCACATCACTAGTGGAACTGATGACAGCACCCAGCTTGCAGTCATCTGCAAACTTGGTCAGCCATAGCCCAATGGATTTGGCCTGCACCTCAGAAAAGTATATCCCAAATAGAGGCCCGAAGACCGAACCCTGGTGTACGCTGCTTGTTACTACGGGTCTACTGCTTGAGGTGGCTTCCCCTAATTTGACTACATGGGTTCTATCAGTGAGCCAGTTTGCTACCCATTTGGTAACATATGGATTGATGCCTAGTTGATAGACTTTATCTATTATGCTCGAGTGGAAACAGTGTCAAAGTAGGCGGTGTGCACTGACTTCCCCTCATCCATGGCTTTGGTGACTGTCTCAAAAAAGTCGACAAAATTTAGAAGACATGACCTCCCCTTGAAGCCAAACTGGCAACCTCCAAACTCTTGATCCCACACAATGTCCTTGTTAATGAGGTCCATGATAAAGCCATTCCATGGCCTTGCAGATCAGGATAGTTAGGCTGATGGGTCGATAATTTCCCAGATCGGTGGATACTCCACCTTTGTGTAAAGGGATGACAGTGGCTGTCCTCCACTCAGCTGGGATGAAGCCAGTACTCGGGCTTTAGTTGAATAGGGTGCATAACGGTGTTGCATCTTTCTGCCTGAGTTCATGTAGGATGCAGTCTAGGATGTTATCTGGTCCCATGGAGGCTGCATTTTTTGCCTTTGAGAGAGCAGTGATGACTTGTTCCCTAGATATAAGGGGAAGAGGGCAGGTACTGGGGATGTCATGATTTACTGATTGGGGGGGGTAAAGTTTTTGATGAATCTGTCAGCCAGCACAGCATTTGTGTATGTGTCCTTGACCACCAGTTCTGAACAGACATGGGTGCTTTCTTTGAGGGAGGAATTTTTTTTCCTTTTGTTATAGAGTTTATTTGCTGCAGATGTCCGCTAGACAGGTTTACCCTTCCTTGAGGAGGATGATTTAGTCCTGTCGGGCATTCCTGATTCCATGCATCTATACAAATGCTTGTATAGTGCTTTGGTGTAGTTTTGGATATTGGTGCCAGTTCCTACACAGGGGGGCTGTGAAGCTGTTTATACCATCCCTCAGGGGGCTGTAATCTGCTTTGGAGAAGTTTTTATGTCTGATTCTAGCTACAGGGCGGTTGGGGGAGAGGATGACTGTGAAAGTAACTGCTTTGTAGTCGGATCTTACCAGGGAGGATGATACTATAGGGATGCTGCAGTGGTTACTTATGTTGGTTAATACAAAGTCTGAGATATTACCACCTCTTGTAAGGGTATCCACTAGCTGTTCCAAGCCATTTGTATTGACAAAATAAAGGAATCTCTGGGCATTTGTGTTCTGGCATGAGTAGTTCTTCCAATCTATGTTTCAGAAGTTAAAGTTACCCAGGATCACGGTAAAGGGTTGAATCTTGATTCAAACAGGTCCAAATAGGCGGACTGGGAATCCTGAGTCAGATTTGGGGGCAGGAAGCTAGCTATGATTTGAAAAGGGGTGCTGTCAATGGTTAATTGCACCTGGAGTGTCTCCTGTGCATCATACTGTTTGACCAGCTTGGAGGTATGTTTTTAATGTATATTGAAACTCCATCTCCTTTGGCTTTACTGCCCACAGATTGGGGTCTCAATGTATGATAGGATGAGTAACCAGGTAAGGCTGGGGTGCTCTCCACAGCTTAGAACTAGGTTTCTGTGACTGCACAGATGTCAGCATTATCCAGGGTTAGGAATGCTTGCAATGAGTCCATGTTTAGACTCCTAGCATTTTGCAGCATGACCTTTAATTTGTGTTTTGTTGAAATTTTTATGTTGGTAGTTTTAACCTCATCACTTATCCTAAAAAAAGGCAATACAGGAAAGGCAAGAGCCTTTGCCAGAAGCCTGAAGCCCAGGTGAGACAGATGCAGGCCATCTCTGGCAAAGCATCACGGTCTGTTGATCACATCTTCCCAGGCTGTCAAGTACTGGATCCCCCTGGAATAACACCAGAAACTAAGCCAACTGTTAAAGTCAATCATTTTCTGTTTGGATTGAGGCATCATTCTGGGTGATGGCAGAATGCTGCTTAAGGCTAGGGACATACCTGCCTGGGACACGCAATCAGTGAGCTCAAGCATGTCTCTTTTCATATAGTCCAGAGAGGTACGTCTCAAGTCATTCACGGCAACATGAACTATGACAGAGTCATAACAGTGCCTGTTATTGAGATACTTGAGTGCATGTGTGATATGGTGGATTCTGGCACCTGACAGACAACTAAAGTACAGTTGTGTACCTACCATAAATGTAGATGTTAGAGTGTATTCACTGTTGCAGTCATTACACTTGGGTTATCCTGCTGGCAGGCTATCCGCAGTCAGCCCGAATTCCAAAGTCCCGGTCCGGCGTCGGTTGCTGTCGCCTCTTCCCTGACGTCAGAGCGTCAGGGGTATAAAAGATGCAGCCGATGCCATTTTCTTCAGTTTTTCTTGCCCGAGATGTCAGGTGCCCCCAAAAGGGTAGGCTAAAAAATTCTGCTCATAAAAAAACATGCACATTATCTTCATCTACAAGCAAATACACCACATAGGTTGTATAGAATAGAGAAGTACAGATAAGTCCCAGCAATGAAAGGGGGATGGTGGGAGGGTAACCTGGACTGCAACAGTAAATACACTCGAACATCTACATTTATGGTAGGTACACAACTGTACTATGTTCATCGTATTTCACTGTTGCAGTCATTACACTTGGGTTGAATCCCAAAGCTGAGGTTGGGTGGCTGGGCCTAAACAGAATTAGGAGTGGCTATGAGGCCCTGCAGAACTGCAGTGGCAAAGCCTGCTCTGGATTTAGAGTAAAGAGGTAAGTGGTAGTGCTCTGTAAAAGTGTGCAGCCTCCAAAATGTCCTTGGTTGGTACTCCTCTGAGGAATGCTGCTGAAGTGGCTGCTGCTCTGGTAGAATGTGGCCTAATGCCCTTAGGCACTGATTTGCCATGTTGTGAATAGCAGAAACAAATGCAGTGGCCTATCCATTTTGAAATAGTCTGCTTTGAAATAGCTTTTCCTTGCGATCCTGCAGCATATGCCACTAAGAGTTGCTCAGTCTTTCTGAAAGCTTAAGTTTTGTCCAAGTAAAAGCGTAGCTGTCTGTGTATGCCCAAAGAATGCAGAAGTCTCTCCCCCTTATTCTGCGGGTTTGGATAAAAGGTAGGCAAATATATGGTTTGGTTAAGAGCCACACTGGACACTACCTTAGGCATAAATGTTGGGTTTGTCCTTAGAGAAACCCTGTCCGGATGGAAAATAATAAAAGGTTCCACAGCCATTAGTGCCTGTAACTCTGAGACTCTTCTTGCTGAAGTTATTGCTAGGAGCAGAGCTGTTTTCCATAAGTATTTTATCTCAGCTGTATTGGCTGGCTCAAAAAGAGGCAGTGTGAGTTTTTCCAAGACAACATTAAGGTCCCATGCAGGTATTGGAGCTCTCCTTGGAGGTCTTATGTTTTTGGCCCCTCTGAGATACTGCCTTAGCAGTGGATGCGAAAAAATTGGTGGGTCCGTATTGTAATGAGCTGAAATGGCAGAGGCATGGATCTTAACTGATGAGAAGGACAGGCCTTTGTCCAGCATCTCAGTTAGGTATTGTAAAATCTGAGGAATATTTGGTACAAGCGTGTCCATTCCTTGTGCCTGGTTCCAAGCACAGAATCTTTTCCATTTTTCTGCATAAGATTTTCTGGTGCTGGGCCTCCTGGCCTCCAAAATAACATCCATAACTGCTTTAGAGAGAGGTGTGTTCTGACTGGTTACATTATCCGCCATGCAGCCAGATTTAGGGTTCTGAGTTGGCTGTGCAGGATCTGATTGTTTTGTTGGGTCAGCAAATGAGGAATTTGAGGTAATGTCCAGGCTGGGCCTAGAGACGAGCTCTTTAGGATTGGGTACCAGTGCTGGCGTGGCCAGTCTGGGGCAATCAAGATCATTTTTGGCTTCTCTTGTCTGACCTTTAGGAGTACCTTGGGGAGGAGAGGCAGTGGAGGAAAAGCATATACTGTAAGGGCTTTCCAACTGAATGATTGGGCGTCCAATTTCCATGCTTGTTTGTGATAAGCCCTTGTGCAGAATCTGTAGCTGGCAGTTGGGAGGAGAGGCAAATAGATCTATGTCTGGGCATCCCCATTTCCCTTTTATCATGCTGAAGATTTGTGGGTCTAGTTTCCACTCGTGAGGATCCATGAGGTTTCTGCTTAGCTCGTCTGCCAGTATTTGTCTTTCCTGGCACGAATTGTGCTTGCAGGTATACTTGATAAGTCAATGCTCTGTTCCACAAAGTCATGGCTTGTCTGCAGAGGGGGTAGGAATGTGTGCCTCCTTGCTTGTTTATGTACCACATGACTATAGTATTGTCCATTTTTATCAGCAGTTGTCCTGGATGAAGTAGATCCTTGAAGGCTGTCAGGGCGTTCTGTACTGCTGGCATCTCTTTTTGATTGATATGAAGATGCATTTGGCTTGCGGGCCATGTGCCCTGAATACATTTTCCTGCCACGTGTGCCCCCAGGCATAATCTGATGCATCTGTTGTTAGTGTCTGCCTGGCTGTGGGTAAAGTGAATGGCTGTCCCTTGTTGTGGTGACAGGCCTGTGCCCACCATCGAAACTCCTGTTGCTGGTAGGGAATGAGAGTAATTAATGTTTCCAGGCTGTGGCAATGTTGAGTCCAAACACTTTTTAGATATCATTGTAGTTTCCTCATATGCAGTCTTGAATATGGAATTAGTAGAATGCAGGATGCCATGAAGCCCAAAGCCTGCAGAATTTTTCTTGCAGATAACTGGGTCTTTGTTGCCATCATTTCGAAGTAAGAAGTCAGTTGCCTTTGTTTGTCTGGCGTGAGATAAGTCATCTGGGCAGTTGTATTTAAGCTTGCACCCAGGAATATTATCTCTTGAGTGGGTACCAGTTTTGATGTCTTTTCGTTCACTGTGTACCCTAGGCAAATTAGTAATCTTTTTACAAACGCCAGATGCTTCAGCAGAATGTCCTTGTTCTCTGCTTGTATAAGGCAGTCGTCCAAGTAGGGATATATTTGTATTCCTCTTTGTCTGCAAAATGCAATTACTGGTGCCAGGCGTTTTGTGAAGACTCTGGGCGCAGTAGATAAGCCAAAGGGCAGTGCAGAGAATTGGTAGTGTATTGAGCCAGCTATGAATCTGAGGTATCTTCTGCAAGATTGTCTTATTGGGGCATGCAGGTATGCCTCCTTGAGGTCCAAAGTTACAAGCCAAGCCTTCTTGCCCAGCATGGGCAGAAGCTGCTGCAGAGTCAACATTTTAAATTTTGGAAGTCCAGAAAAGTGTTTAGAATAGACAGGTCCAGTATTGGTCTCCAGGCTTTGTCCTTTCTGGGTACCAAGAAAAGTCTTGAGTAAAATCCTTGTCCCTGCTCTTGCTGTGGTACTTGTTGAATAGCCCTCATGTCCATAAGGGATGAAACCTGCTTTTGTGCCTCTGCCCATTGATTGTGTGGCAGGTCTGGCATACCTTTTGTCTTTGGAAGGGTGTGAAAGTGGAACCTGTAGCCCTGAGACACTATATTCAAGACCCATTTGTCCTGGGTGATCATGTGCCAATTTTGTAAAAAAAGCGCTAGTTTTCCCCCTAAGGGTGCTTCCAAAAGAAGAGTGTTTGGCATTGGTAGAGGAAAGTCATTGTGACTGTTTCCTGTATGGCTGTGATTTATCTTCTCCGCTTTTAGAGGTAGAAGCACCCCATTGTTTAGGCCTGTATGAGCCTTGGGGCTGGGATCTGCCTCTAGGGCGTCTGTATCTGCCTCTTTGTGGACTGTCTGACACTGGAAAGGTCCAATTCTTAGAAGGCCAGTTCCTGCTAAATCTGGGTGGCTGTACCTGTAGGAAATCCTTAACTGTCTGCATAGATTTTGTTTTATCCTCCATTTTCTTCAACACCTCTTCTACCTTAACACCAAACAAGTATCATACTGTAATGGAGCATCCAATAATTTTGCTTTAACATGATCAGGCAGATTTTGTTCCTTTAACCAAGCATGCCTTCTAATGACAGAACCCGTGACAGCATCCCTGCAAGAGGCCTCCAGTGAATCAAAACCACATTGCAAAGTATGCTTTCCCACTTGTTCAGCTGCATGCAATAAATCCTGCATTTCCTTGTTATCAGAACATTCAGAATTTGTCATCATTTTCTGTTTTAGCAGTGGCATTAAGTATTGCTGATATCTAAGCATATGAAACTGACAATTTAAAGCCCTTACAGCCAAGGTAGCAGAAGTGTAAACTTTTTCCCCCCATCTGTCCAGTGCCCTAGAATCCCTATCAGAGGGGACAGGGTTTTTTTGCAGTGGAAGCCTTGACCCCTTTGGGACCCTGAGATATAGTTTCTGGGTCAGCAGCAGGGTTTTTATATAGAAATTTATGAGAATCTGGAACCCTGTAGTATCTATCTGGCTTAACAGGTGCAGGGGGTAAAGAGTCAGGGGACAGGCCGGACTCTGAAAATACATCATCAACAATGTCTAGAACAGGTGGAATATCAAGAAGTCTATGCTGAGGTAGTAAAAGAAAGTCACTGAGCCTTTTCTTTGATTCTGAGTAATCTTGGCTCTCCCAGTGAAAATGCTCCCTCAGAAGCCGATGCCTGCTCAGCGGCTCCGGACCCATCTGAGGGAATAGTTTCCGAGTGCCCAATACCTCGAGTATCCAGAGGCCTAGTTGGCTCCACGTGGGAGTCGGAAGCGGCCTGTGGCTCTGAGGTAGCGGGCGTCAGGGGCTGCGAAAGCGCCTCACTGAGAACCGGCGACTGGCCTAGCTGAGGCCTTGTCGTCGGTTTTGGACCTCGGATGCCTGTCCTTTTCCTTGCGTTTTTTTATATACTCCGGTCATCGGCTGTTCCGATGGCATTATATAATTAAATCTTCGGCCAAAGTAATGGAAGGCAAAATCGTATCGACACTTAGTGCGTTGGTTAAATCTAGCACAAAACCGGCAGCTAGCAACGTCGTGGTCTGGGCCTAGGCAAGGAATACGGTAAGAATGAAAATCCTTATGAGGTATTTGCTTCCCACAAGAAATACAATTGTTAACTTTTTTTGACATCGGTCTGGAGCAAGAAGAAAGTTTCCCCAACAGGGTACTTAGCTTTATTGAAGACTTCGGATCTGAAATTCGATTTGAAAATCTCAGGAGTCGGCCGGCCGGCACTTGCGAACTGCTTTTGCTTCGGGCACCGCGCGGCACGAAAGACTGAAGAAAATGGCATCGGCTGCATCTTTTATACCCCTGGCGCTCTGACGTCAAGGAAGAGGTGACAGCAACCGACGCCGGACCGGGACTTTGGAATTCGGGCCGACTGCGGGTAGCCTGCCAGCAGAATAACCCAAGTGTAATGACTGCAACAGTGAAACACGATGAACATCAGTGACTTTCTCCTTATCCAGCCTGGTGAGTGGCACATCTGTGTGTCTCACAATGGAGTCTCTTATGACTAATACATTGGGTTTATGGTGAAGCCTTAGTGGCTGTGAGGCACAGGTGTGCGGACTATGCGTGGTATGTGGTGTGGGGGGCTGTGGAGGTCTCCTTTGTTTGGGTATGTTTATGTAGAGGACCTCCACTTATTTAGGTGTGTGTTGTATAGGCATGGGTGGTGTTTGAGGTGTAGTGATTGTGCTGACAACCTTTTCAGTGCCAGATATATTGGCCTGAGGGGGAGAGAGCTTGGACTCTATGTCCCTAATGTAATTGCATCTCTCACAAATTGTGTTCCTAGGTGGCAGTAGCTGTCCATGTACATGAGGCAGTTGCTACACTGTCTAAAGGATACCTATATCAACCAGACTGGCAGGAGAAACTGTAGGAAATTGTCCATCAATATTTGTCAAAATCTGAGGGAGAAAAGCCATGGAGAGCTAAGGGGTGGGCCTAAAGCCCAAGTGCTTAAACCAAAAGTAAGAGCTTAGAACAACACTTAATAATTTAGGCAGTAATAAATGCAACAGAAAAGATACAGTTGAACACTTTAGAGAACAGGCAAGTAGCAGGAAAAAGCAAAGCAAGATAAAGTAACAGTAGTAGGAAAACAATACAAAATTGAAAAATATAAGCAGCTAAATAAAGTGTCTCTCTTTTATATAAAGTAAAATGGGAGAAAACAGGAACAGAAGATAATTCAAGGTTAAGGGACTAAGGGGTTTGACTTTCCCAAATGATCTCTGTATTAGTTAGAATGAAGATGGGAAGAGATGGGACTGGGAGGAGTGTCCCAGATCAAATTTACAGCAGGGGCGGCAACTGCAAAAGCCACGAACTTTAAGAACACAACAGCAATAGGGTAGTAGAAAAACATTTAAGCACAGATCAGAAAACAAAATTCTGCTAGCAAATACATAAATAATTCAGTCTAGCAAAAAAATAAGACTTTGCAGAACTCTGAACAGTTAACGTGGCAAAAAATATTAGCTCTATATTTCCAGATTGTTTGAGAAGCACTCTCAGTCATAACACAAGGAGATTCTAGCAATGATATGCAGATTTTACAAAAGGTAATATTTTTTATACCAGCAAGACAAAAGCAAAGCCTTGAGACAATCAGATAACACAAAACCTGTTAGACCAGTTTTACCAGCTTTAAGAACACAACAGCAACAGGGGTGGGAGAAAAAAAGTTTCAGCACAGATCAGAAAACAAAATTCTGTCAGCAAATATATAAATAATTCAGTCAAGCAAAAATAAAGACAGTGAAAAACTCTGAACAGTTAACATACCAAAAAATATACTTATCAGCTCTATATTTCCAGATTGTTTGAGAAGCACTCTCAGTCAGAACACAAGAAGATTCTAAAAAAAAAAAAGAGCCACTGCTACAAAAGATACAAAAAGTTGAGACTTGGTCAGAACCCACTAAGCTACTTCAAAAACTATTTAGAAAACATTCACATTGAATAGGATCACCAACATAGAAAACATCCTCACTGCAGGGGTAAAACAATGATCTGTACTAGACTCCATACCAGTCACACCATTCATAAATAATATTAATGGCATCATAACCCCAAAAGATGCAACCCGTTATGCAGATAACATTGCCCTACAAACATCTGACCTCTCAATTTAACACAAAATCATCTGAAAAACTACTTTAAAACTCTATCACTGGCCATCAACTAACCTATTGACAGTAAAGTTAGGTAACACTACAGACATTCTATTTGGTGCGCATACACAAAAGGACCCTTAGAACAAACATTAAACTAAAGGCTGCCAATGATGCCTAAAATAAAAAAAATGGGCAACAATCCAAATGCCGTGGCCTCAATTTTGATCCAAATTTAAACAGTAGTAGTAATGGTCTTGTTGTGACAGTTAAAGTCAATAATCAGCCTATACTATATCTCAAACCATCTCACCTATGAAGCCAGCAGGACTATAGCTATAGATATCCTAATATCCAGAATGCAAATATATCTTCCAAATAAACTTGTTCTTCTCAGAAGACAATAAGAAGTTATGTACTCACCATAACGTTCCATGTTTATTGTCTATCTCGCCTATATTCTTGCTGGTTGGGTTTGGAACAGAGCATCGGTTCAGACTCGGCCAAATACAAAAGCTCGCGAGTTCCACTAGCTCGAGGCTAACCCCTATCCCATGATGCACCACATAAATTACCTAGATCTCGTTTGCAAGCGAAAACACACTTAGTATGCCTACATATTATTCAGAATAGATTGACTATATAAAAAGGAAGAATCAGAGACTCCAAACCATCATAACTATATACACATCTACAAAAACTACCCACCCGTTCCTCCAAGAACGAAGGAAGGGGAAGGAGGGTGGGACGCAAGAATATAGGAGAGATGGAAAACAAACATGGAACGTTATGGAGAGTACATAACTTCTTAATGTTATGTTGTCCTATCTCGACATAATTCTTGGTCGTTGGGACAGCGTCCCTAACACCTTTATCCTAAGGTGTCTCAGGAAAAACGACTCCTCAATACAGTGGAACCGACAGAAGATCTGTTCTGGGAGGCCACATCTACTTTGTAATTAGTAATAACGGTATGAGGTTTCACCCATGTGGCAGATGCACAAATAGAGTCCATAGGAAGTCTAGCCTGAAAAGCAGATGATGTTGAGAACGCTCTAGTGGAATGGCCTTTTACGTTGCCTTGTAGTTGTTGGTTATTTTTACTGTATGAGAAGGAGATGCAGTCTGCAAGCAATTTAGACAAAGTTACTTTAGAAACTGGCAATCTTTTCCATTTGTCTGAAAATGACACAAAAATCTGGTCAGACTTTCTGAAATCTTTGGTCCTATGCAAATAGAAACATAACTGTCTGTGTACGTCTAACTGATGTCTAATTGATGTAATGTATACTCTTGCCTTATCAGTATAATTAGGAAAGAACACAGGCAATTCCATAGATTAAGTCAGATTGTTCTCTGAACAAACTTTGGATAAGAAAGCACACTTGTGTACACTTACCATAAATGGAGATGTTCAAGTGCATTCACTGTTGCAGTCATCACATTTGGGTTATCTGCCTGCAGGTAGCCCTCAGCCAGCCTGAATACCAGAGTCTTGAGATTTCTGCGATGGATGCTGTCGCTTCTTCCATAACGTCAGGTCGTCAGGGGTATAAAACATGCAGCCGACGCCATTATATCAGTTTTTCTTGCCCCAGATGTCAGGTGCCCCCAAAATATGAAGCAACTATAGGGTGTGGAACACCCCCAGCAAAAAGCAAATACACATAGTATAAGATATGCCAAACCAAAAAGGATAGTTGAAAGCAAAGAAAATCAGGGGGCTGGAGGAAAGGTAACCAGGACTGCAACAGTGAATACACTCGAACATCTACATTTATGGTAAGTGTACATAACTGTACTATGTTCTTCATGTTTCACTGTTGCAGTCATCACATCTGGGTTGATTCCCAAAGCTAAGGAAGGGTGGACGTAGATTAAGAAGCATTAGGCCTGGCAATCAGGCCTTGTAAGACTGCTGTGGTAAATCCAGCTCTGGATTTAGAAAAGAGAGGCAAGTGGTAATGCTTGGTGAAACTTTGTACCGAGCTCCAGGATGCAGTTTCCAGGATGTCCCTGGTAGGGACTTCTCTGGGAAATGCAGTAGAGGTAGATGTAGCCCTAGTGGAATGCATTCTTATCCCCTGTGGGGTAGGTTTTCCATGGTGCTTGTAGCAGAAATGGATGCAGTGTGCTATCCATTTAGATATGGTTTGCTTTGAAATGGCCTTCCCCTCTGCCCTGCAGCAAAGCTGACTAGCAGCTGGTCAGATTTCCTGAGAGGCTTTGTCCTGTCCAAATAGAATCTAAGCCTTCTGTGCACGTCTAGAGAATGCAGTATCCTTTTCCCTTTATTTTGAGGAATAGGGAAAAAAGTAGGCAAATGAATGCACTGGTTTAAAGCCACACTAGACACCACCTTGGGCATAAAAGATGGGTTAGTCCTGAGGGAAACCCTGTCTGCATGGAAGATAATGAAGGGTTCCACTGCCATAAGGGCCTGCAGTTCTGCAGTTCTGACACTCTTCTTGCTGAAGTAATGGCTAGAATTAAAGCTGTTTTCCATGAGAGGAATTTCAACTCTGCTGTAGCAGCCGGCGGTTCAAAGGGGGGAAGTGTAAGTTTTTCCAATACAAAGTTAAGGTCCCAGGCTGGAGTGGGAGCTCTCCTGGGGGGGGGGTCTTAAACGTTTGGCCCCTCTAAGGAACTGTTTACCAGAGGATGAGAGAAGAGGGGTGACTCAGTATTATAATGACCTGAGATGGCAGAGGCATGAATCTTAATTGAAGAGAAGGATAGGCCCTTGTGGAGCATTTTTGTTAGGTAATCTAGTATACGAGGTAAGCTGGGCACAACTGTGGCCATCCCTTGAGAGTGGCTCCAGGAACAGTATTTTTTCCACTTTTCTGAATAGGATTTTCTAGTACTAGGCCTCCTTGCCTCAAGAATGACATCCAGCACCTGCTTACTGAGGGTTGCTAGAGGTGATTTCAGGGGATTAGCCAGGCTGCAAGGTTCAGGGTCTGAAGCTGAGGGTGCAGAATCCCCCCCCCCCTGCTGGGACTGCAGGGAAGGGGTCTGAGGCAGGTGCCATGGTTGTAGCAGTGTCAGGCTGCACAAAAGAGGATACCAGTGCTGGCATGGCCAGTCTGGTGTAATTAGGATTGTCCATGGCTTGTCCTGTTTGATCTTTAGTAGAACCTTCGAGATGAGAGGCAGAGGGGGGAAAGGCATAGACTGAGAGGCTTTCCCAGGAAAAGGACAGGGCATACACCTTCTAAGCTTGGCTGTGGGGAGTTCTGGTGCAGTATTTGTTCAACTGATAGTTCTGAGGGAAAGCAAAAGGTCCACCCCTGGTGTCCCTCATCTGTTCCCCAAAAGTTTGAAAATTTGGGGTTCCAGTTTCCATTTGTGTGAGTCCATTAGATTTCTGCTTAAGTCGTCTGCCAGTGAATTTAGTTTGCCTGACAGGAACTGAGCTTGTAGGTGCACTTGGTTGCTCAAGGCCGTGTTCCACAAAGTCATGGCTAGTCTGCAGAGTGGATAGGAATCTGTTCCTCCATGCTTATGTACCACATAACTGTGGTGTTGTCTGTCTTTACCAGTAGATGCCCTGGAAGAATAAGGCCTTTGAAGGCTGTCAGAGCATTCTGTACAGCTAACATTTCTTTTTGATTGATATGCAGGTGCATCTGCTTTGGGTTCCGTTTGCACTGAATGCACTGCCCTGCCATGTGAGCCCCCCATGCATAGTCTAATGCAACTGTTGTCAGGGTTTGGGCGGCAGGGGGTAGAGTGAAAGAGTCCCTTGTTGTGGTTGCAGGCCTCTGTCCATCAAAGGAACTCTGCTCTTAGACATGAAATGATAGGAATTATTGCTTTCAGGTCCTAAGAATGTTGACACCGTAGACTTTTTAGACACCACTGAAGTTTCCTCATATGCAGTCTTGCATATGGAATTAACAGAATGCAAGAGGCCATGAACCCCAGAGCTTGCAGAAATTTCCTTGCAGATAGCTGGGTTTGGTGGCCAGTAGGTCAAATAAATTAGTTTCTCTGGAGTAAAGAATGCCATCTGGGAAGTTGTGTTCAAGCCTGCTCCCAGGAATACAATCTGTTGGCAGGGTACTAGGTGTGATTTCTTTTCGTGGATGTTGTACCCCACTGAAGTTAGAAATCTCTTTACAAATGCCAGGTGCTATAGTAGCAAGTCCTGACTTTCTGCCTGAATCAGGCAATCGTCCAAGTATGTGTAAATCTGAATACTTCTATGCCTGCAAAAAGCAATGGCTGAAGCTAGGCACTTTGTGAATACCCCGGGAGCAGTAGATAAGCCAAAGGGAAGTGCAGAAAACTGACAGTGCATACAGCCTGCCCTGAAGCAAAGGTATTTCCTGCAAGATTCCCTTATGGGGATGTGCAGATAAGCTTATTTTAAGTCGAAGGTTGCCAGCCAGGCATCCTTCGCTAGCATAGGAAGCAGCTGTTGGAGAGTTAGCATTTTGAATTCTGGAACCACCAGAAAGGTGTTGGGAATACATAAATCCAGGATAGGATGCCAGGAGTTTTCTTTTCTGGGAACCAGGAAAGTAAAGTTGTGTACACTTACCATAAATGTAGATGTTCGAGTGTATTCACTGTTGCAGTCATCACATTTGGGTTATCTGCTTGCAGGTAGCCCTCAGTCGGCCTGATTATCAAAGTCTTGGGTCTTGTGTCGGTTGCTGTCTCATCTTCCATGACGTCAGGTAGTCAGGGGTATAAAGCATGCAGCAGTCGCCATTACATCAGTTTTTCTTGCCGCAGATGTCAGGTGTCCTCATAACGGGAAGCAATCATATACAAGGTTACACCTACAAGAAAAAAGCAAATGCACCAAAAAGCTTTAAGCATAGTAAACAAGAACAGAGGTATAGTCTATAGAAGTCAGGGGGCTGGAGAGAAGGTAACCAGGACTGCAACAGTGAATACACTCGAACATCTACATTTATGTTAAGTGTACACAACTGTACTATGTTCTTTGTGTTTCACTGTTGCAGTCATCACATTTGGGTAGATTCCCAAAGCTAAGGATGGGAGGAGGTAATTAGATAGCATTAGGACAAGCTATAAGGCCCTGCAAGACTGCAGTGGCAAGGCCAGCTCAGGATTTAGAAATAATTGGCAAGTGGTAATGCTTGGTGAAGGTATGTACAGAACTCCAGGTAGCAGCTTCTAGGATGTCCCTGGTACTGACACCTCTGAGAAAGACTGTAGAGGTAGATGCAGCCCTGGTTGAATGTGGTCTTATCCCCAAGTGGGGTAGGCTTTCCATGGTGCTTATAGCAGAAATGAATGCAATGGCCTATCCACTTAGAAAAAGTTTGCTTTGAAATGGCCTTCCCCTCTGCCCTGCAGCAAATACAACCAGCAGCTGTTCAGATTTCCTGAGAGGCTTAGCCCTGTCCAAGTAAAATCTAAGTTGTCTGTGCACATCTAAGGAGTGCAGTATTTGTTCCCCTTTGTTCTTTGGATTAGAAAAGAAGGTTGGCAAATGAATGGACTGATTAAGGGCCACACTGGATAGCACCTTGGGCATAAAGGAGGGGTTGATCCTAAGGGCACCCTGTCAGCATGAAAAATGATGAAAGGTTCCACTGCCATGAGGGTCTGTAATTCAGACGCCCTTTTTGCTGAAGTGATGGCTAGAAGGAAGGCTGTTTTCCAAGAAAGGAATTTTAACTCTGCATTTGCAGCTGGCTCAAAAGGAGGTAGAGTGAGCTTTTCCAATACAAAGTTAAGGTCCCAGGCTGGAGTAGGGGCTCTCCTGGGTGGTCTTATGTTTTTGGCCCCTCTGAGGAATTGCTTCAGCAGTAGATGAGAGAAGAGAGGTGGCTCAGTATTATAATGTGCTGAAATGGCTGAGGCATGAATTTTGATGGAAGAAAAGGAAAGGCCCTTGTGAAGCATCTCAGTTAAGTATTGACGAATATGAGGTAAATTGGGCAGTGCTGTGCCCATCCTTTGAGTCTGGCTCCAGGAACAGAACCTTTTCCATTTTTCATCATAGGATTTTCTAGTACTAGGCCTCCTTGCCTCCAGAATGACATCCATCACTTGCTTACTGAGGGATGGTAATGGAGAGATCAGGTAATTAGCCAAGCTGCAAGGTTCAGGGTTTGAAGCTGTGGGTGCAGAATCGGGCCCTCCTGCTGGGATTGCAGGGCAGGGGTCTAAGGCAGGTGCCATGGTGCCAGCAGTGACACACTGTGCAACAGGCGGTACCAGTGTTGGAGTGGCCAGTCTGGTGCAATCAGTATTGTCCTTGGTTTGTCCTGTTTGATCTTTAGTAGCACTTTGGAGAGGTGAGGCAGAGGGGGAAAGGCATAAACTGAGAGGTTTTTCCAGGTAAAGTATAGGCCATCCATTTTCCAAGCTTGTTTGTGGGGAGTCCTTGTGCAGAATTTGTCCAATTGGTAGTTTTGAAGGGAGGCAATCAGGTCCGTCTCTGGGCTTCCCCATTTGTTTCTCAACATGTTGAATATCTTTGGTTCCAGTTTCCATGAGATTTCTGCTTAGGTCGTCTGCCAGTGTATTTAGCTTTCCTGGCAGGAATTGAGTCTGTAGGTGCACTTGGTAGCTCAAGGCTGTGTTCCACAGAGCCATGGCTAGTCTGCGGAGAGGGTATGAGTGGGTTACCCCCACTTGTTTATGTACCACATAACGGTCCATCTTTACCAATAATTGTCCTGGAAGAATGTGGTCCTTGAAGGCTGTCAGAGCATTCTGTACAGCTAACCTTTCTTTTTGATTGATATGCAAGTGCATTTGACTTGGGTTCCATTTGCCCCGAATGCACTGCCCTGTCAGGTGAGGCCCCCCCATGCATAGTCTGATGCTTCTGTTAGGGTTTGGGCGGCAGGACGTAGAGTGAATGGCAGTCCCTTGTTTGGGTGGCAGGCCTCTGCCCATCAAAGGAACTCTATCTTTAGACAAGGTATGATAGGAATCACTGATTCTAGATCCTGAGAATGTTGACACCCTAGGCTTTTTAGATACCACTGTAGTTTCCTCATATGCAGTCTTGCATATGGAATTAGTAGAATGCAAGAGGCCATAAACCCCAGGGCTAGCAGTATTTTCCTTGCAGATAGCTGGGTCTTGGTGGCCAGTAGTTTGAAGTAGGCTGTCAAATGAACTTGTTTCTCTGGTGTGAGGTAAGCCATCTGGGAAGTTGTAATTCAAGCTTGCTCCCAGGAAAACAATTTGCTGGCAGGGTACAAGATGTGATTTCTTTTCGTTTATGGTGTACCCCAGAGAAGTTAGCAATTTCTTTACAAATGCCAAATGATTTAATAGTATGTCCTAGCTTTCTGCCTGAATTAGAAAATCATCCAGGTATGGGTATATTTGAATATTTCTTTGCCTGCAAAATGCAATGACTGGAGCTAAGGACTTTGTGAATACCCTGGGCACAGTAGATAAGCCAAAGGGCAGTGCAGAGAACTGATACTGCATGTAACCTGCTCTGAAGCGTAGGTATCTTCTGCAAAATTCCCTTATTGGGATGTGCAGGTAGGCTTCCTTTAAATCCAGTGTTGCCAACCAGGCATTTTTGACTAGCATGGGAAGCAGCTGATGAAGAGGTAGCATCTTGAATTTTGGGATTACCAAAAATGTGTTTATGATAGACAGGTCCAGGATAGGACACCAGGAATTGTCTTTTCTGGGTACCAGGAAATGTCTTGAGTAGAAACCTTGCCCCCATTCTTCTTCTGGGACAGGTTGAATAGCTCTGATGCTTAAGAGAGAGAACTTCCTTTTGAGCATCTGCCCACTGATTTGGGGGTAGGTCTGGCCAACCGTTTGGGGTTGGTAAGGAGTGGAAGTGGAATCTATATCCTTGGGAAACTATATTTCAAACTAATTTGTCCTGGGTAATGAGTTCCCAATTTTTTGTATGCAGGGCGATCTTCCCCTTAAAGGAACAGTCAATTGAGCAGGGCTTGGAAGGTTTAAAGTCATTGTGACAGTTTACTATAGGGAGGAGTCTTACTACTCCCTGCTTTGGAAGTGTTAGCCCCCCACTGCTTAGGCCTTTGAGTACCTTGGGACTGAAGTCTGGGTGTTCTGCTGGTTCTGGGTTTGGATGGAGAAGGCCTGGTAGAGGCAGGAAAGGACCAATTTTTTAGAGGGCCAATGCCTAATTAATCTGGGAGGCTGTACTTGCAGGAAATCTTTAACAGTTTGCATAGAATTAGCTTTTTCCTCCATCTTTTTAAGTCCTTCCTCTGCTATGTTGCCAAACAGGCGGTCTTGGTTTAAGGGAGCATCCAGTAATTTAGCTTTAACATGATCTGGCAAAAATTGCTCCTTAAGCCAAGCATGCCTTCTAAGTACAGACCCAGTGACAGCAGCCATGCAAGATGCCTCTAATGAATCAAAACCACACTGCAAAGTATGTTTTCCAACTTGTTCAGCAGAATGCACTAAATCTTGTAATTCTTTATGTTTAGCACAGTCAGGAATCAACATCACTTTCTGTTTAAGCAATTCAATAATATGCTGCTGATACTTTAACATATGAAACTGGCAGTTTAAGGCCCTAATGGCCAATGTTGCAGAAGTGTATACCTTCTTACCCCATCTATCCAGCGCCCTGGAATCTCTGTCAGAGGGGGTAGGGTTTTGGCAGTAGTAGCCTTAATGCCCTTGGGTCCCTGTGAAATGGTCTCAGGATCCACAGTAGGATTTTTAAAGAGGAACTTAAGAGAGTCAGGTACCCTGTAATACCTATCAGGTTTTCTGGGAGTAGGAGGTAAAGTGTCAGGGGCCAGGCTAGATTCCGAAAAGGCATCGTCTACAATATCCAATACAGGAGGGATAGCTAAAGGCCTGTGTTGAGGCAGGAGTAAGAATTCCCTAAGCCTCTTTTCAGAGTCAGAGTAATCCTGGCTTTCCCAGCGGAAATGCTCCCTAAGAGTATGCAAGGTTTCACCAAAAGGGAAATCCTCTGGAAGGGAAGCAGAGGGAAGGGAGTCCTCTGCATCAGAATCCTCATAGGTAGATAAGGGCAAAACCTGGACATTAGAAAAAACAGACATTTCAGAATCCTGATCAGAAGAATCAGAAGGAAAATCAGTCCTAGGTCTCTTGGAGGGATAAGGGTGGCTTCCCCCGATTAGAGTAATAAGGTCTTTAGCCATTCTTATCATTTGTTTTTTAGGCAGAGGGGCCTGACCATGCAGTCTGGGCATAGTTTTTCTGGGCATGGATCGAGTTTTAGGCCTTGAAGAAGAAGATGGCATCGGTTTGATATGCAAGTCAGTAGGCCTGAATACACCCTGAGAAGCCGGGCTCAGGACCCATCCAAGGTAGAGACATCTGCACGTTCCATAGTTGAAGAAGCATCTCATGGCATACCGGACTCCGAATGGGTCTCAGTAGAGGCCTGCAAATCTGAAGAAGTGGGTATCAGGGGCTGGAAAAGCGCCTCACTGAGTACCGGCGGACTGGCGGCTAGCTTAATAGTAGCGTGGTCGGCAGTTTTGGACCTATGTGGTCTGTCTCTGTCTTTATCCTTATGTTTTTTCAGAAGATGGGTAGTCAGATGGCTTACTGATGCCATTTCGGAGTACAGAGATCAAGAGTGAAAGTATTTAGCTACAAAAATTGCCCAACGGATAGTTTGGGGGTTGAACAAGGCACAAAACCGATAGCGAGGGACGTCGTGGTATTGGCCTAAACAGTTGACGCAGTAAGAATGAAAATCTCTATGAGGTATTTGCTTTCCACAGGCAAGACAATTATCAATTTTTTCTGACATCGGTTAGAGCAAGAAAAAAGGATCCTCAACGGAGTACTTATCTTTTAGAAGACTACAGGTCTGAAACTCAAAAACGAAAATTTCAGGAGTCGGCCAACCGGCACTTGCAAACTGCTTCTGCTACGGGCACCGCACGGCATGAATGACTGATGTAATGGCGTTGGCTGCATGTTTTATACCCCTGATGACCTGACGGCATGGAAGAAGCGACAGCAGCCAACGCAGAAATCCCAAGACTCTGGTATTCAGGCCGGCTGAAGGCTACCTGCAGGCAGATATCCCAGATGTGATGACTGCAACAGTAAAACACGAAGAACATCGAGGGATTAGTTATTAAAGACACTCTGTCTTTGTGAAAAACTCTATAAGGAGGGCGTATACAGAGAGCTTAAAAGTTCTGACACCTGTCTGGTGGAAGTAATAGCTACAAAGAAGAGAGTTTTCCAGGACAGAAACTTTATATCACAAGATGATGCAGGTTCAAAGGGTGGGAAAACCAAAGCAGATATAACAAAATTAAGGTCCCAAGGAGTTGAGGGCTATCTGATCGGGGGTCTGAGTAAGAACATACCTTTCAGAAAAGCCTTACATAACATAAACATGTGAGACATAATAGGCATCCCCATCTCACCAGTATGGAAATTAGAGATGGCTGCCAGCTGAACCCTGATAGCAGCTGCTGCCTCTCCTTCGTCAAAAAGCTTGGGAGAGAAATTCTAGAACTGCCATAAAAGGTTCTACATTGTATTTAACAGCCCAGCAAGAAAATCTTTTCCATTTACTTGAATATAGTTTCCTTTAGACAGTTTGTGGGAAGATACCAAGACATGTTTAACTGCAGGGGAGAACTCGTAACACCTGGCTAAGCGTGGAATTGGAGCAGCCATGCTGTCAACTTGAGTCTGGATGGACGAGTGGAACTCTCCTGATGAATGCGTTAAAAGGTCTGGAAATGGGTTCAGAATCCAGTGTTCTTCCAGTAGATGGGTCCGGAGAAAGGGGAACCAAATTTATTGAGGCCAGTAAGGTGCAATGAGAATCATAGTGCTTTTCAACATGCTGGCTTTCTGAAGTACTTTGGGTATTAAGAAAAAGGTACAGAGTAGCCTCGGGGGCCAATCCTGGACAAGTAAAATTATTTTCCTGTGGCTCTGCTCGACAGTGGCACAGGAAAATAATTTTCTTGGGTGGCAAAAGCCAGGGTACCTTTTTGGCTGGGCTTGTATAGGCCCCAGGGCCGATAGCGTAGTACCCTAACTATGAACCTAAGTGCATCCCTTGGTGACTTTCCCAGAGGGGGAAATGAAGGCAAAACAGCTGCTGCATTTGGCATCCATGGAAGTAGCGAAAAGATTGCAGCAAGGCTGGTCCGATTTCTGGAAGTTCACTTCCGCAATTTCTGATTTTAGGGACCACTTGTGAGGCAACAGAATCGTTCTGCTGAGTTTGTCCACTATCACGTTAGATTTCCCCGGAATATGCATTGCCATCAGAAAACATTGAGCAGCAACCACCCATTGCCACACTCGTCGTGCCTCTCGACATAGGGGGTACAACTTGGTTCCTCCTCACTTGTTTATGTACCATACCACAGACATGTCTGTTTGAACTGCAACTGTTCTTATTGGAAGAGAGTCTTGAAATGCTTGCAGTGCATACAACACCACTTTAATCTCTAGGACATTGATCTGCAAGTGGCTCTCATGTTCTTGCAATAAGCCTTGGACCGTCATTCCCAGATAATCCCCCCCCCCCAATCTGGGAAGCATCCGTGGTCAATACTGCTGTTGGATGTGGAAAAACAAAGGGGCGACCTAGTTAAAACTGTTCTGACTGTAACCACCAGAGAAGGTCTTTCTTGCATGACTCCGTAAGGATTATCTGATGTGATAGTGCCAGATCTTGCATGAACCAATGGACAAAGAGTAACCATTGTAGTACCCTCATGTGTAGGCGTGTTAGGGGAACTAAAAGAATTGAGGCTGCCATGGTACCCAGAACCTGCAACATAACCCTGGCTTGAACCATTGTTTTAGATATCAAAATCTTGATTTGATGATGAAGGGACTGACCTCTCTCAAGGCTAAGTTTTGCCACCATCTTTTTTTAATCCAATTCTGCACCTAAGAAAGTAATATACTGTGAAGACGACAAGGCCGATTTTTTTAAAACTTTACTGTAATGCTTAGCCTGGCGCAAAGAAGCATTGTTTCGTCCCTCGCCTGCAGAAGTAGTTGCTTGGTGGTGGCGGTGAGGAGCTAGTCATCTAGGTATGGAAACACATGGAATCCCTGGCATCTCAAGTGAGCTGTGACCACTGCCATGCATTTGGTGAACACTCTGGGGGCTGTAGTGAGACCAAAGGGCAGGGCTCGAAACTGGTAATGACTGGCTCCCAGCCGAAAGCGTAAATATCTCCTGGACCGATTGTCCATTTTTATATGGTAATACGTGTCCGGGAGATCTATCAAGCACATCCAATCATCTTTCCTTATAAAGGGAAGTATTGACTGCAGTGTCACCATCCGGAACTCCGATTTCTTCATGGATTTGTTTAGTTTGCTGAGATCCAAAATAGGTCTCCAGTCCCATCTTTTTTTGCAACTAAAAAGAACCTTGAGTAAGTTCCAGATCCAATTTGGCCTGCGGGGACATCTTGGATGACTCTTTTTCTAGCAACTTGAGAATCTCTTGCTTTGTGTAGTCCTTTTGACCGGGTGGAATGTCTGGTATGGACTTGTTTATGGGAGTGGGAGTAGAAAAAGGTATGTGATATCCTCTGGATATGATTGTCTGTACCCATTTGTCTTGGGAGATCTCTAGCCAGGCATTTGGGTACATGGACAAACGTTCCCAGACTGCCTCCAGAGAAAAGTAGGCGGGCCTCCTTTCAGGAGCACTGGAAGGGCCTCCCACAGAACGTCTCTCTGTCGCCCTGATTCTGCGGACTCCCTCTGCCACGAGGTTGGCATCTTCCATTAGCACCCCCCGCCCCTGGGGGAAGTGTCACCATGTGCATCAGAGAAACCTTTTTGGGGCTTGTGGAACCACATCTTCACCCTTTCTGACCTTTGGGATGAGGTCTACATGGGGAAGAAAAACGGACTCCCATGGCAGACAAGGTTTTCCTGTCCTGCTCACACCTGATCCAAGTATCTTTCACCTTTGGTCCAAAAAGGGATGAACCATCAAACCAATCAAATCAAAAGGGGCGTTGGTGAAGGAAGACTTGAAGGGCTCAGCAAAATGCAAAGACGCATCCAAGAATGAGAAATTATGTACCTACCATAACGTTCCATGTTAGTTGTCTTCTTCTCGCCTTCTTTCTTGCTGGATGGGTTCGGAGCCGATCCTCGGCTCCAACTCGGCCTATACTAAAGCTCGAGAGCTATTTTTACCAGCTCGAGGCTACCCTGTATCCCACAATGCTAGGCGCTAACTACCCAGATCTCGTTTGATAGCTAACACCATAGCAGTTCTGATCTCAGAACAAAGGAGGAGGAGGAATACCTATATATATATATATATATATATATATATATATATATATATATATATATATATGTAACATACCAAGAAAAAGGCAACCATGGGAGTCCAAGCTGGGATGAAAGAAGGCCCAGAAGGATCCTTTCGGTCTGTCCAGGCTAGGGGGTCGGAAAGTGGGACGCAAGAAAGAAGACGAGAAGTAGACAACATGGAACGTTATGGTAGGTACATAACTTCTCAATGTTAAGTTGTCAATCTCGCCTTCATTCTTGCTGGATGGGACCGCATCCCTAGCACCTCAACCCTGGGTGGCTCATCGGAACAGACTCTTGAGGACGGTGGAACCAAAGTTAGCTT
Source organism: Protopterus annectens (assembly GCF_019279795.1). Classification (NCBI taxonomy): domain Eukaryota; kingdom Metazoa; phylum Chordata; order Ceratodontiformes; family Protopteridae; genus Protopterus; species Protopterus annectens. The sequence continues at coordinate 500,315,290 of NC_056745.1, forward strand.
GGCTTCTGGAGGCGATGTCCAGTTTGTAATGAGAAATAAAGGTATGAGAAGAGGCTCATGTGGCTGCCGCACAAATGGAGTCTATAGGCAACCTAGCCTGAAAGGCTATTGTCGTAGCTAAGGGTCTAGTTGAGTGGGCTCTAGGTTTTGAAGGAAGTTCTTGACGCCTCAGTTCATAGATGAAAGTAATCACAGAGGCCAACCATCTAGAAAGGGTTACTTTGGAAACTGGAAGGCCTTTCTTCCCTTCTGCATAAGACAGGAAGAGCTGCTCAGATTTCCTAACTTGCTTGGTTCTATCCAGGTAGTAACGGTGAACATCCAGAAAATGCAACTTTTGTTCCGCTCTGTTGGAGTAATTAGGGAAGAAAACTGGGAGATCGATAGTTTGGTTTAGATTTGCCTCAGAAGATATCTTAGGTAAAAAAGATGGGTTAGTTCTGAGGTTCATAGGTTCGTACTAGGCTATCTGCCCTAGGGCATTTATAAGCCTAGCCAGAGTGTGTGTGGCTTTCACCACCCCTTAGGATGAGAATACTATGCCCATTTAGGGTTTAGTTTACTGTGCCTCTGTCTAGTAGTGACACAGAGATGACCCCCGGGGTAAACCTACGATCTCCCATCCACTCGTCAAGACTTCTCTTGAATAGAGTTAGTGAGGGGCTCTGCCTAACATGGACTGGGATTCTGTTCCAGAGTGTAGGGAGCCTCTGGGTTATGAATCTGTCCCTCCAGCACGCCCTATTTATTTCTGTGTTGAGGTTTAAGTCTCTTGCTCTCGTGGCTCTGATGGATTTGGATTTTTGAGGTGGAGCATGTCCATTAATTCGGATTGGACATGGCCTTGTACTAGGCACAGGTCACCTCTGAGTAGGGTATGCACTGAATAGAGCTGGAGTTTCTTCAGTCGGGCAGCATATGACATATGTTTAAGACCCTTTATCCTCTTGGTGAGGAACTTTTGGGGTCTTTCCAACTGCTGCAGGTGTCGGGTAAGATACATCCCAAATGGGGCATTGTACTCAATCATTGGCCTAATAAGAGATGAGTACAGGGGCACAATGACCTCTCTTGATCTAGATGTGAAACCCTTCATGATAAGGTGGGCAATATAGAAGGTCTTCCTAACCACTTTGGCAATGTGAGTGTCAAATGAGAGGTTACTGTCAACCTGGGTCCCTAGGTCCCTGATTACCTCTTCCGTACTTAATGGATTACCACCTATCTTTATGGAAAACCAGATAAGGAGGACGAACGCAAAGGGCGTGAAGTTCTGAGACTCTCCTCGCGGACGTTATGGCCACTAGAAATAGAGTTTTCCATGAGAGTAACTTCAAGGAACAGGAAGCCGCAGGTTCAAAGGGAGGGAGAATCAAGGAGGTTAAAACCAGATTCAAATCCCACTGTGGTGGGGGATCTCTGATCGGGGGCTTAAGTAAAAAGATACCTTTAAGGAAGGCTTTACAAAGTTTATGGGACATAACAGTGGAGTCCGACAAACCAACATGAAAATTTGTAATGGCCGCTAACTGAACTCTGATAGTGGACGAAGAATAACCTGATTGAAAAAGTTCGGCCAAGAAATCTAAGACTGATTGGATAGGTGCCGTGAAAGGATCCAAGTTTCTAGTCTCTGCCCAGAAGGAGAAAAGTTTCCATTTAAATCCTCCTGTTAGAAGATTTGTGGGAAGCTAGAATGATGTCACGCGCCGAATGGGAAATAAAGGGAAGCCTGGCTAAGGTTGGAAGTGGAGCAACCAAACTGTGAGGTTGAGAGAGGGGAGGGACTGGTGCAGCTCGCCCGACTGATGGGTCAAGAGATCTGGCACTGGGTCCAGATGCCAGGGCTGCTCCAAGAGGTAACTATGCAGGAACGGAAACTAGATTTGTCGAGGCCAGTAAGCGGCAATGAGGATCATTGTGGATCTCAATGCGGTAGCTTTCTGAATCAACTGAGTGAATAATGGAAAGGGGGGAAAAGCGTACAGAAGACACCGGGGCCAATCGTGGACTAGAGCATCTCTGGGGGGGGGGGGGTGGCCGGGAAGAGGGAAGAGAGTGAAGAAGTCGTGGCACTTGCTGTTTTGAGGTGTTGCAAAAAGATCGCAGCAAGGCTGACCCCATCTTCGGAAAATCTTTTCCACTACTGACTGTTTGAGGGACCACTCGTGCGGCATGAGAATGGCTCTGCTCAGCCTGTCCGCTATGACGTTGGACTTCCCGGGGATATGCGATGCTATCAGAAACCGCTGAGAAGAGATCGCCCACTGCCAAAGTCTGTGTGCTTCTCGACACAAGGGATAGGACTTGGTTCCACCCTGCTTGTTGATGTACCACACTACGGACATACTGTCCGTCTGAACTGCAATAGTCCCGATGGGAAGAGAGTCCTGAAGGGCTTGCAACGCTAAAAGTACTGCTCTCATCTCCAGGACACTCGAAAGGTTGCCATGTGCCCTGGACTGTCCTGCCCTGAAAATGCCCCCCCACCCCACCCGATCAGGAAGGCGTCCGTTGTCACCATAGCAACCGAGGGGGGGAGAACAAAGAGTCTGCCCTGAATGACTTGAAGGGAGACCATCCACCAAGAAAGGTGTTTCCTGCATGATTGGGTGATTAAAATGCTGTGCGACATTGGAAGCTGTTGAAAAGACCACTGGGAAAAAAGCATCCACTGAAGGATCCGCATGTGAAAGCGAGCTAGGGGAAGTAACGTTAATGGCTGCTGCCATGAGACCTAAAGTCTTCAGTACAAACCTGGCCTGGATTCTGTTGCTCTGAAGAAGGATGTGAAGTGTCCGCGAATATCTGAAATTCTCTGTGCGGTTAGTTTTGCGGACAGTTCGGCTGTCTCTAATATGGCACCTATGACAGTAATAGACTGGCAAGGCAACAAGGCAGACTTTTCGAAATTTATGGAGATACCTAGCTCTTTGCAAGTTTGAATGGTGTAATCTCTGGACTGAAGAAGTTGACGCCTGGTGGTGGCGGTAAGGAGCCAGTCGTCCAGATATGGAAACACCTGGAATCCTTGACGTCTCAGATGAGCCGTGACCACTGCCATGCATTTGGTGAACACTCGGGGGGGCTGTAGTGAGACCAAAGGGCAGGGCCCTGAACTGGTAATGACTGGCACCCAGCCGGAAGCGGAGAAACCTCCTTGAGCGCCTGTGCATCTTGATGTGGTAGTACGCATCTTGAAGGTCTATAGAGCACATCCAATTGTCCTGACCCAAAAAGGGTAGAATGGACTGTAGCGTGACCATCCGGAACTTCGTTCTTTCGACAGACCTGTTTAGCCTGCTGAGATCCAAAATTGGTCTCCAGTCCCCTGTCTTTTTTTGGTACTAAAAAGAACTTGGAGTAGATTCCGGATACTTGCTGGTCTGCTGGGACTGGTTGGATGGCTCTTTTTCTTAGCAGTTTTGAGATTTCTAATACTGCTTGTTCCCTTAGACCGGGTGAAACATCTGGAAGGGGCCTTTTTGGCTGTGTTGGGGGTGTGGGCAAAGGGAATTTCGTAACCCTCGGATATGATCGACCGTACCCATCTGTCTTGGGTGAGGGAAAGCCAGGCTTCTGGGTACAGTGATAATCTTCTCCTGACTGCCTCCGAAGGTGGACAGTCGGGCAACTTCTCAGGGATGCTGGAAGGGCTGGCCAGAGACAGCTTCTCTGCTACCTTGATTCTGCGGACCCCCTCTGCCCCTAGGGCGGCGTCTGTTATTGTCCCCCCCTGCCTCTAGAGGGAAACTCACCTCGTGCGTCAGGCGCGACTCCCTGTGGTTTACGAAACCACATTTTTCCGCCCTTCTGACCCTTAGGGTATGATCTAGACGGGGTGGAAAAATGGACTCCCACGGCAGAGAGAGTCTTGCCATCCTGTTCACATCTGGTCAAAGTATCCTTCACCTGAGGTCCAAACAACGCCGAACCATCAAAGGGGGAGTTAGTGAAGGACGCCCTGAAGGGGTCAGCAAAGTTACAAAGCCGCATCCAGGCGTGAAGCCTTAAGGCCATGCCTGTGCCTGCAGCCCTACTCGCCCCATCGGCCGCATAGGAAATAGGCCGCATGGAGGAGTTAACAATCGAGTTCAGGGTTGCCAGCTGGGAGTTGATTTTGTCTTGAGACCCCGCAGCTGTTGGATCCTATCACCCATTTCTTTGAGCATGTCTCTTTGAAGGCGGGTGAAATGACACAAGTAATTCAGCGACCGCATGGTAAAGGTCGCTGAAGAAAACATCCGCTTGCCATTCCTATCCATAGTCCTACATTCCTTATTAGGAGGATGGATCGGTACTGAAGGATCAGCCAGTTCCTTCTTAGTGGCTGCCGCCACCACCATGGCATCAACAGGGACACCCTTGGTTAAAAACTGCTTATCAGAAGGGGCTGTGATAAATTTTGAAGGCCTCCGTGGGGTAGGCTCCATCGTGTCAGGGGCCGTCCATGCCTTCCGTGCCACCACTTCCATGAGGGGGTCAAAGGGCGGAGACACCCAGGAGGTGGAAGGGCGAGAACCAAAAGCCTCTATGTAAACTGACTCGTCCTCGGAAGGATTGAGGGTAGACCAGTTCCCCCTCTGCTTGAGGATCTCAAGGATGTCAGAAAAGGAGACATCCTCAGAGGGGGACCCTTCCGACTCATCCAAGTCGGTATCAGATGTGACGGACTCAGGAGAGTCCACATGCTTCCTCTTGCATTTCCTTTTCCGAGGGGGCTCCCCTGATGGATCAGGGGAGGCCTCGGAAGAGGAGGATGCTCCCAATGAGGGCACCTGAGGCATTGGATCTCTGCGGTCGGGGTCGAGAGGATGGATAGAGATCGTAGCAGGCACAACGGTGGGAGGAGCTGAGGGAGCTGACCGTGGAGTAGGCACAGGGGCCAGCACACTCCTCATGACCTCAAAAGCACCCCTGTCAGGCAGGGAAGAAGGTCCCTGCTCCGAAGAGATAAGGACCCCTCCCGGCACAGAGAGGGATGGCTCCAAGGCCGATGGGGCGAACTCACCTGCGCCGAGGCTCCGAGAGGGAGAACGGGGTCGGACAAGGGTCCGATGCCACTCGCCCCCTCGGAGCCGACGAGGGAGTCCCGGTGCCCGGATCCCTCCAAGGATGGAACCATGGAAGAGATCAGAGCCGACGACGGAGCCGAAAGGTGAGGTATCGGCTCCGACGTGTCGACGGTCCCGGCTCCCACAAACTCCGGCTCCGAGCTCAGATGAAGAGTCGGAGGAGGAATCGACTATGAAATGGGGATAGCCGCTGTCTGATGAGAAGGGCTCTGAAGCATCTGGGCCAGTGCCTGCGACTTAAGGAGTCTGCTAACCACCCTCTCGAGGTCATGTTCCAAAAGCCTGGAAGACCGAGAGGAATGGGACCGATGGCTCCGCTCCGAAAGCAAGGGAGATCTCGGAGCCGAATGGACTGACTCCAAAGAAGGAGACCTGGAGCGCTTACGGCTCGCAGACGGTTCCGACGCAACAAACGGAGCCGACTGGGTCTTGGTAGCATCGGCTCTGGCCGGAGCCGACGTAGGAGCACTAAGAGCACAACTAGTCGAAGGCTCGGTTCGTGGAGCCGACGGTTTAGTGGGCTTCGAAGGTTTGCCCGACGAAGACTTGGTCAGGGAACCTTCGGGTTTCAACAAGCCTCGCAAGATAAGCTTGTTTCTGCGTTCCTGCAGGACTCTTGGACTGAATGCATGGCTAACAGAACAAGAGTCCTGCAGGTGCAGAGGGCCCAGGCAATAAACACAAGAAGTGTGACCGTCCGTCAGAGACATCTTCTGACAGGACGAGTCACACTTCTTGAAGCCTGAAACCCTGGAATCCTTAGACATCCTGACAGGGATGACAAGTCACCCACACTCAAACTTTCTCAGTCTAGTCACACACGCACACACAGAGACAGAGTATTTAGACTGACAAATAAAGAATTTTAAACTAAATATAACTAAAATTTAAACTAAAAATTAAACTACAATTAAACTAAAAATTAGCCCGAAGGCCTAGTAATCTATGGAGTGGGGGTAACGAGAAGATGATAGAAACAAACCCGAAAGGGAACTATCTAAGGTGGGTATAAACTAGGGGGGTAAACAGGATCCAACAGTAAACTACTACTGAAAAAAAGGGGCAGGAAAAAAAACCTTACCAGAAAGATTTTTACAAATCTAACCTGAGAGCCGGCAAAAACGCAACCTCGCAGCTGAAGCGGCAAACGAGATCTGGGTAGTTAGCGCCTATCATTGTGGGATACAGGGTAGCCTCGAGCCAGTAAAAATAGCTCTTGCGCTTTAGTATAGGCCGAGTCGGAGCCGAGGATCGGCTCCGAACCCATCCAGCAAGAATGAAGGTGAAATTGACAACTTAACATTGTCTCCTTAAGGAAATTCCTGTAGCTGTTGCTCTGCTTGTTCCATCGGCTGCGTATGAAATCAGTCTCATGGAGGAATTCACAATGGAGTTGAGGGTGGAGAGCTGCAAGGAAACTTTGTCTGCAGTCCCCGAAGCTACAGAACCCCGGAGGGCATCTCCCAGCTCTTTGAGGAGATCCCCTTGGAGTCTCGTAAAATGAGTCAGGTAAATAGTACAGTTTTGTACCTACCATAAATGTAGATGTTCGAGTGTGTAGCCTGCTGCAGTCATCACACTTAGGTTATTCTGCCGTCAGGCGGTCCCACAGTTGGCCCGAATTCCAAAGTCTTGGTCCGGTGTCGGTTGCTGTCACTTCTTCCCTGACGTCAGTGCACCAGGGGTATATAAGAGGCATCCGACACCATTTTCTTCAGTTTTTCTTGCCCCAGATGTCAGGTGCCACCCCCCAAAAGATGGTCAGTAGGTAGTACCAATAATAAAAGCTTAGCACAAACAAAACATCCCTCCAGCTATAAGCAAATACACCACAAAGGCTGTATCAGATTTTAACGTATTGAAAGGTTTTAGTTAGGTCAGAGGGGATGGAGGGAGGGTAACCTGGACTGCAGCAGGGTATACACTCGAACATCTACATTTATGGTAGGTACAAAACTGTGCTATGTTCATTGTGTTACCCTGCTGCAGTCATCACACTTGGGTAGAATCCCAAAGCTAAGGATGGGAGGTGGAGTCAAACAGGGTTAGAGGGGGCTAGAAGGCCTGCAAAACTGCAGTGGCGAAGCCAGCTCTAGTCTTAAAGTAAAGTGGTAAGTGATAGTGTTTGGTGAAGGTGTGTATTGAACTCCAAGTTGCAGCTTCCAGAATATCCTTGGTTGGCATCCCCCTGAGGAAGGCTGTAGATGTAGCTGCTGCCCTGGTGGAGTGGAGCCTTATGCTAGCAGGAACTGGTTTTCCATGATGGGTGTAGGAAAAACGTATGCAATGTCCTATCCATTTGGAAATGGTCTGTTTTGAGATAGCCTTTCCTTGTGATGCTGCAGCATAGGATACAAAAAGTTGGTCAGATTTTCTGAAAACCTTAGTTTTATCCAAGTAGTAATGTAGTTGCCTGTGTATGTCCAAGGAATGCAGGAGTCTTTCTCCTTTGTTCTGTGGGTTTGGAAAGAAGGTGGGTAAGTGGATGGTTTGATTTAGAGCCACCCTGGATACCACCTTTGGCATAAAGGAGGGGTTAGATCGTTAAGAAACTCTGTCTTGATAAAAAATGAGGAAAGGCTCTATTGCCATTAGTGCCTGTAGCTCTGAGACTCTTCTGGCTGAAGTAATTGCTAGCAGCAGGGCAGTCTTCCATGATATAAACGTTAAGTCAGCTGAGAAGGCTGGCTCAAAAGGTGGCAGCGTAAGTTTTTCCAGAACAAAATTTAGGTCCCAAGTTGGTGTTGGCACTCTCCTGGGAGGCCTAATGTTTTTTGCCCCTCTGAGACACTGCCTTAGAAGTGGATGTGAAAATAAGGGAGGATCCGTGTTGTAGTGAGCTGAAATAGCTGAGGCGTGGATTTTAATAGATGAAAAAGAAAGTCCTTTGTGTAACATCTCAGTTAAATATTGTAGAATCTAAGGCATGTCCGGCTGAAGGGTATTTTGGCCTTTAGCTTGGTTCCAGGCGCAAAATCTTTTCCATTTGTCTGAGTAGGCTTTCCTGGTGCTGGGCCTCCTGGCCTCCAGAATGACATCCATAACAGCTTGTGAAAGAGGGGCTGGCTGGTTGCTTAGGTGATGTGCCATGCAGCCAAATTTAAGGTTTTGAGCTGGCTGTGTAGAATCTGACTGCCTTGCTGTGTGAGTAGATGAGGAATTTGTGGTAAAATCCATAGTGGGCCCTGGGCCATGTTCCTTAGTAGTGGGTACCAGTGCTAGCGTGGCCAGTCCGGGGCAATGAGTATCATTTGAGGTCTCTCCATCCAGACTTTCAGCAGCACCTTTGTGAGAAGGGGCAATGGAGGAAAGGCATATACTGTCAGCATTTTCCAACTGAATGAGTGCGCGTCCACTTTCTAAGCTTGATGGTGAAATGCCCTTGTGCAAAATTTTGAAAGCTGATGGTTTTTGGGGTTGGCAAACAGGTCTATGTCTGGGCGTCCCCATTTTTGATTATCATTGCAAATACTTGCGGATCCAGTTTCCACTTGTGGGGATCCATGATGTTTCTGCTTAGGTCGTCTGCCAATGTGTTCTTTTTTCCTGGCAGGAATTGAGCTTGTAATTGATCTTGGTAAGCCAGTGCTGTGTTCCACAAGGCCACTGCTTGCCTGCATAGAGGGTAGGAGTGTGTACCCCCTTGTTTGTTTATGTACCACATTACTGTGGTGTCTGCCCTTATTCTAAGATGTCCTGGATGTAAGAGGTCCTTGAAGGCTGTCAGAGAATTGTGTACAGCTAGCATTTCTTTTTGATTGATGTGCAGATTTCTTTGATCTGCAGTCCATATGCCTTGACCGCACTGTCCTGCCATGTGTGCCCCCCCAGGCGTAGTCCGATGCATCTGTTGTCATAGTTTGCCTGGCTGGGGGTAAGGTGAAAGGCTGACCCTTGTTGAGGTGACATGCCTGTGACCACCATAGAAACTCCTGTTGAAGGCAGGGAATGAAAAGTATCATTGTTTCCAAGCTGTGGCTGTGTTGAGACCATACGCTTTTCAGGTACCATTGTAATTTCCTCATATGCAGTTTTGCAAATGGTATTAGTAGTATACAAGATGCCATGAAGCCCAAGGCCTGCAGAATTTTTCTTGCAGGGAGTTGGGTCATTGTTACCATTATTTTGAAGTATTGAGTTAGTTGTAGTTGTTTGTCTGGCGTCAGATAAGCCATCTGGGCCGTTGTATTCAAGCTGGCACCCAGGAATGTCATATTTTGTGAGGGTACTAGTTTTGATTTCTTTTCGTTTACTGTGTACCCTGGGCAACTTGGAAGGTGCTTTACAAAAGTCAGATGTCGTAAGAGAATGCCCTTGCTTTCTGCTTGGATGAGGCAGTCGTCCAGGTATGGGTATATTTGAATTCCTCTTTGTCTGCAGTATGCAATTACTGGTGCCAGGCATTTTGTGAAGACCCTGGGTGTAGTAGATAAGACAAATGGCAGTGCAGAGAATTGGTAATGGGTTGAACCTGCAATGAAACTGAGGTATCTTCTGCAATTTTGTCTGATAGGGACATGCAGGTATGCCTCCTTGAGGTCCAACGTTACTAGCCAAGCTTTCTTGCCCAACATGGGAAGAAGCTGCTGTAGTGTTAGCATCTTGAATTTGGGTACTTGCAAGAAGGTGTTTAGAATTGAAAGGTCCAGAATGGGTCTCCAAGCATTGTCCTTTCTGGGGACTAGAAAGAGCCTTGAGTAAAATCCTTGGCCTTGCTCCTGTGTAGGTACCAGTTGAATGGCTCTCATGTCCATGAGAGCTGTAATTTGTTTTTGTGCCTCTGCCCATTGATTTTGTGGCAAGTTTGGCATTCCTTTTATCCTTGGCAAGGTGTGGAAATGGAATCTGTATCCTTGTGAGATAATGTCTAGGACCCATTTGTCCTTTGTGACGATGCGACGATAGTCAGTTGTCTATAAAAAATACAAATTTTCCTCCCAAGGGAGCTGCCAAGAGGTTTTGCTTGGCAGTTTGAGGTTTAAGCCATTGTGTTTGTCTTCTAGTAGTTTGGGACCTGTCTTCTCCTCCCTTCTGTGTTGCAGTGCCCCATTGGCAAGGTTTGTAAGGGATTTGTGCTTGTCCTCTGCCCCTTGGGTGTCTGTATTTACCCCTCTGTGGTCTGTCAGAAGCTGGAAAGGACCAATTTTTTGCTGGCCAATTTCTGCTGAAGCGTGGGGGTTGTACCTGTAAGAAATCTTTGACCGTCTGCATAGATTTTGCCTTATCCTCCATTTTCTTTAAAACCTCTTCTGCTTTAACCCCAAATAAGACATCCTGCTGTAAGGGTGCATCTAGTAACATTGCTTTAACATGATCAGGCAGAGTTTGTTCCTTTAACCAAGCATGCCTACGTATAACAGACCCAGTAACAGTTGCTCTACAAGAAGCTTCCAAGGAATCAAATCCACATTGTAATGTATGTTTGCCCACCTGTTCAGCTGCATGCAACAGATCCTGCATTTCTTTGAATTCAGACTGTTGAGGGTGCGTGCTCATCTTTTGTTTTATTTGAGACATTAGGAATTGCTGGTATTTCAGCATGTGAAATTGACAATTTAGTGCTCTCATAGCTAGAGTAGCTGAGGTGTAAACCTTCTTCCCCCATCTATCTAGTGCTCTGGTGTTCTTTTCAGAGGGTACAGGATTTTTAGCCATAGAAGCCTTAGCCCCTTTGGGACCCTGAGAGATGGTCTCTGGGTCAGCAACAGGGCTTTTGTAAAGGAATTTGTGTGAGTCAGGCACTCTACAATATCTATCTGGTTTGGCTGGAGCAGGAGGCAGAGAATCTGGATTTAGACTAGATTCTAAGTAAACATCATCCACAATGTCTAAAACTGGAGGGACAGCAAGTGGTCTGTGCTGAGGGAATAAAAGGAACTCTCGGAGCCTTTTCTTTGAGTCGGAGGAGCCCTGACCTTCCCAGTGGAAATGTTCCCTCATGGTATGTAAGGTTTCCCCAAAGGAATAGTCTTCAGGGGGAGAAGCTGAGGGAATGGAATCTTCAGCATCAGAATCTTCATAAGGGGGAAAGGAGTAATCCTGTTCCTCAGAGGAGCGTGAGGAAATAGACACTTGATCAGAGGAGGCATAATTCTCCTCTTGTCTAGGCCTTTTGCCTGGAGGGGGGTTGGGAACCCCCGATTAAAGAAATCAAATCTTCCGCCATTTTAAGCATCTGTTTCTTAAGCATGGGGCCCTGAACTGGAGACTGATGTGCAGTCTTTTTAGGTTTTAGAGGAGTCTTAAGCTTAGCATAAGATTTTATGGTGAGAGTAGTCGGTCTGAAGACACCTTCTGTAACTGAAGGGGTTTCCGCAGCACCGGCTTCTCCTTCTGCAATGTTGTCGGTAGGGCCTAAAGAAAATGGCAGCGTCGGCCTAGAACTCTCTGCTTGAGAATCCAAAGGGGTCTGGGGTTCCAATTCTGCGGTTGTCATGGGCTGCGTAGGCGCCTCACTGAAAACCAGAGAATCAGCGACCAGCCCAGCTGAGGCCTCAGAGTCTGGCTTGGATCTAGGCTTCCGGTCTTTATCTTTGCATTTTTTATGCACACCGGTAGTCGGCTGCCCCGATGGCATAGTGTAATTAAATTGCGTACCGAAGTACTGTCGTGCGAAATCAAAGCACCGCTTCATAGTTCGCTTATTGAACCTAGCACAAAACCGGCAACCAGTGAAGTCGTGGTCTGGGCCTAGGCAAGGTATACAACAAGAATGAAAGTCCTTATGAGGTATTTGCTTCCCACAAGAAATGCAATTGTTAACTTTTTCTGACATCGGACTGAGGCAAGAAAAGGTTCCCCAATGGGGTACTTAGCTTTGAAGACTTCGGACTGAAATTCAATTTGAAAATCTCAGGTGTCGGTCGACTGGCACTTGCGAACTGCTTCTGCTTCGGGCACCACACGGCAAGAAAGACTGAAGAAAATGGCGTTGGATGCCTCTTATATACCCCTGGCGCACTGACGTCAGGGAAGAAGCGACAGCAACAGATGCCGGACCAAGACTTTGGAATTCGGGCCGACTGCGGGACCGCCTGATGGCAGGATAACCCAAGTGTGATGACTGCAGCAGGGTAACATGATGAACATCAGCAACCGAAGGGTAAATGCTGCTGAAGAAAAAGCACACTTTCCATATCTGTCCATAGTCCGGGACTCTTTGTTGGGAAGATGAACAGATGAGGAGGTCCCCGACAATTCCTCCTTACTGGCCGCAGGCACCACCATCACATCCACAGGGACGCCTTTGGTCAGAAACCCCTTTTCGGTAGGGGTGGTAATAAATTTGTTCGGCCACCACAGAACCGGTTCCACTGCATCAGGGGAAGTCCAGGCCTTACATGATATCAAGTTAAGTAGTTGGTCATGGGGGGGGGGGGGAGTCACCCAGGAGGTAGAAGGGCGAGCTCCAAAAGCCACCAGGTATACCAATTTGTCCTCTGAAGGGTTGGTGGGCTTCCAGCCATCCCCCTGTTTCTGGATCTCAAGGATGTCAGCGAAAGAGACATCCTCAGAGGGCGACCCTTCACACTCATTCAGATCGGTATCCAATGTAACAGAGTCAGGGGAGTCTATGTGCTTCCTCTTGCACAGTCTTTTCCGAGGGACTTCCTCAGAGGGGTACACTGCTGAAGTTTTGGAGGAGACTATACTGCCCGAAGGGGCTTCCTGGGGCTCTGGACCTCTATGCTGGGGAGCAGTAGGCGAATAAGAGATTAACACTGGCGCCTATGGGGGAAGAGAAGATGGCACAGAGAGTGGAGCTGTCTGGGATGACAGCCCTCTCTACATCAACTCAAAAGCCCTCCCACTCCACACTGAAGAGATCCTCCGCTCCGAGGATCGACTCCGGGGTGGAGCGGGTGGCTCCAAAGCCGATGTAGGAGCCTAGCTCAACCTCGACGAGGGAAGAGTCAGCTCGGACAACTGTTCACAGTGACTCCCCTCCCCGGACCTGACAGGTGATCGTCGGCTTCCAGACTCGAGATCCGAAGGACCCGAGGCCGTCAGAGCAGATGCAGGAACTTTTAGTTATGTACTTACCATAACTTCGGATGTATGGGATCCATCTCGCCTACATTCATAACTGATGGGGTTCGGAGCCGATCCATCGGCTCCGACTCGGCCAACTAGTATACTAGAACGAAGTCTCTTATTGGTTGGGCTACCCTCTATCCCAGGATGCACCACACCTGCTTCCCCAGATCTTGTTTGTTCGCTTTCATACTTACATGCAAACACAGAAAAATACCAGTTACTCCAACCAACTAAAGTTCTTCAAGAGAAGATCTCCAAATGGAGCAACATTTCCTCTAAATCCGAATGGAAGGGGGAAAGGAGGGTGGAGAATGAATGTGGCGAGATGGATCCCATACATCCGGTTATGGTAAGTACATAACTAAAAGATGTAATGGGGTCCTATCCCTCCCACATTCCTAACTGATGGGACAGCGCCCCTAGCACCTAAATCCCGGGTGGCTCATTGGAAAACACTCCTGAGAACTGTGGAACCAAAGGAAGCCCTGCCTCGAGAAGCCACATCTATTTTGTAATGAGAAATGAAAGTGTGCGGAGAAGTCCAGGCAGCCGCAGCACAAATATCATCTATTGATAATTTGGAGTGGAATGCTACAGAAGTAGCCATTGCCCTGGTAGAATGAGCCCTGACTGGAAAGGGAAGCTCTTTGTCAGCCTGCGAATAAATGAAACAGATGCAATCTTTAATCCATTTGGCTATGGAGGTTTTAGCCACTGGTTGACCCAACCTGTTTACAGCAAAGGACACAAACAGTTGATTTGACTTCCGCGTCTGAGTAGTCCTGTTCAAATAAAAACGCAGTTGTCTATGGACATCCAACTGATGAAAAGATATATTCTGCGTTATTGGAGAATTTGGGAAAAAATACAGGAAGCTCTAGGGACTGTTGAATGCAGAAAGAAGATGCTACCTTTGGTAAAAAGGAGGGATTTAATTTAAGGGACACTCTATCTTTGTGAAAAATCAAATATGGAGGATTAGAACAAAGAGCCTGGAGCTCCGAAACCCGCTTGGCCGAAGTTATGGCCACTAAAAAAGCGGTCTTCCAAGACAGGAATTTCATATCACAGGTAGCTGCTGGTTCAAAGGGGCGGGCAGTTAAGGCAGCCAGGACCATATTTAGGTCCCAAGGGGGCACAGGATGAGATATCGGGGGCCTAAGGAGCCACGCTCCTTAAAGGAAAGCCTTGAAAAGCTTGTTTGCCATTAATGAAGGTTCAAAAGAAACATGAAAATTAGAGATGGCCGCTAGCTGAACCTTAATCGTGGAAACTGAAGAGCCCAACTGAAAAAGAGGGGCCAGGAAATTTAAGACCTCCGGTACTGGGGCAGTAAGAGGGTCTATACCTCGTCGCTGTGCCCAAAGGGCAAACCTCTTCCATTTGCTGGAATACAGTTTGATAGTGGAAGGTTTGTGAGAAGAGGACAAAATGTGGATAACCTCCGGAGAGAGGGAACTGTCCCTGACTAAGGATGGAAGTGGAGTAACCAAGCAGCCAACCTCAAGGACCTGAGAGATGGGTGAGACTGTCCTGACTGATGAGTCAACAGGTCTGGCACCGGGTCCAGAAACCATGGACCTTCCACCGCAAAACTCCGAAGGAAGGGGAACCAAACCTGACGAGGCCAGTGCGGGCCAATCAAAATCATGTCGCTCTCCAGGTAAATTGCCTTCTGTATCACCCTCGGCTGGAGGGGAACCGTTGGGAAGGCATAAAGGAGACCGGGGGGCCAAATGTGGGTTACAGCGTCCCTGGGAATCTGTCCCTGAGAGGGAGTCAGAGTGAAGAACTCTCTGCACTTCGCATTGTGGGGGCTGGCAAACAAATCGCAGCAAGGGAGACCCCAGTTGGCGAAGATTTTCGCAGCCACTCTTTGGTTGAGGGACCACTCGTGGGGTAACAGGATAGTCCTGCTTAGTCTGTCCGCAATCACAATGGATTTCCCCGGGATGTGCACTGCCATTAGGAAGCGGCTGGTAGCTACCGCCCAGTGCCAAAGTCTCATGGCTTCTCTGCACAGTGGGTACGACCTGGTCCCGCCTTGCTTGTTTATATACCAAACTACCGACATGTTGTCAGATAGGATAGCAATCAGACCTTGCGGGAGAGCGTGATGGAGAGCTTGTAGTACCAGTAGCACCGCTCTCATTTCCAGGATATTGATGTGTAAATGCGCTTCCTGGGGTTGCCATGTGCCTTGGACAGACCTGTCCAGATAATGACCCCCCCCACCCTACCTGGGAGGCGTCCGTGGTCACAGTGGCAACTGGGGAATGAAGGATAAAAGGTCGCCCCTGGTCGAGATTGGATCGGAGGAGCCACCAACGTAGATTTCGGCGGCAACTTTCCGTAATCATAACCAAGTGGTTCAAGGGAAGTTCCTAATAGGACCATTGAACCGAAAGTAGCCATTGCAGCACTCGCATGTGCAGTCTGGCTAAGGGGACTAGGAGAATAGTTGATGCCATCGACCCCAATACCTGCAGAATCAGATTGGCCGGAGCTCTTGATAGGGGGAGGCAGGATCGAACTTGATTCTGCAAAACCTGAATCCTTGCTGCCGGTAAGAAGGCGCGCATCCTTCTTGTGTCTAACTCTGCGCCTATAAAGGTAATACGCTGAGATGGCCGTAGCACAGATTTTTCCCAGTTGAAAGTGATTCCTAGGAAACGGCCCAAGCTGACTGTGGCCATGAGCGACTGAATTAGTAGATGCTTGGAGGTGGCAGTAAGGAGCCAGTCATCTAGATATGGAAACACTTGGAATCTTAGACTTCTCAGGTGAGCAGTCACCACTGCCAGACACTTGGTGAACACCCTGGGGGCTGTGGTGAGACCAAAGGGCAGTGCTCGAAACTGGAAATGACCGTCTCCCAGGCGGAGCGTAAATGACTCCTGGACTCTTGACTTATCAGAATGTGATAGTAAGCGTCCTTGAGATCTATGGAGCACATCCAGACATCCTTCTCCAATAGTGGGAGAATGGACTGAAGAGTGACCATTCGAATTTGGACTTTTCACAAAGCGATTCAATGAACTGAGGTCCAAAAAGGGCCTGAAGTCCCCTGTCTTTTTTGGCACCAAAAATAGTCTTGAGTAAGTTCCTGATCCGATCTGATCGGCGGGGACAGGCTGGATGACTCCTTTTTCTAGCAGCTTTGAAACCTCTATTGCTGCTTGATCCCGCTGACTGGGTGGCACGTCTGGGATTTCCCTGAAGAGAAGGGGGGGCTTGATGAAGGGAATGAGATAGCCTCCGGTAATAATCCGGAGCACCCACTGGTCTCTGGTAATAGCTTCCCAAGCTTGTGGGTGTTCCGCAAAACGAACCCCGACTGGCTCCGGAGCTGCACAGTCGGGCACCAACTCAGGGACGGTGAGCGTAGGAGGAACCACGAAAGGAATCGCGGTCTCCAGAGTTACGGGGGCCTCTGCCACCTCTGGGACGGCGTCTTCAATCCCCCTGCCTCTAGAGGGGGATCACTGGGTGGAGTAGGGAAAGACCTCTGAGTTTTCCTGAACCACATTTTCCCTCCTCTCTGGGCCTTGGGATAAGGCCTAGAGGGAGTGGAAAAACGGGCCCCAACGGCAGTCAAGGTCTTGCCCTCCTGCTCGCACCGAGTCAGTGTGTCCTTCACCTTGGGTCCAAACAAAGAGGACCCATCAAAAGGCGTCGAAGGAAGACTTGAAGGCCTCCGCAAAGGAACACAAGCGTAACCAGGCGTGTCTCCTAAGGGCCACGCCTGTTCCCGCTGCTCTACTCGCCCCCTCGGCCGCATATGAGATGAGCCTCATGGACGAGTTCTCAATGGATGATAAGGTAGTCATCTGGGCGTCAACAGTGTGGGCTAATGCCTCAGGTAGATTACCTGTGAGGGACTCACCTAGCTCTTTAAGGAGGTCACTTTGGAGCCTAGTAAAATGACACAGGTAATTCAGCGACCGTAAGGTAAAGGCCGCTGAAGAAAGGGTACGCTTCCCGTACCTATCCATGCTCCTGGAACCCTTATTAGGAGGGTGGATAGACGTTGAAGCCTCTGCCACGTCCTGCTGTGTGGCAGATGCCACCACCATCGCATCTACAGGAACTCCTTTCGTTAAAAATTCCTTTTGAGGGGGAGCTGAAAGGAATTTGTTGGGTCTTGCAGGCACCGGATCCACAGAGTCAGGGTGTTCCCAAGCCCTTCGAGAAATTAAATCAAGTAACTCATCGAAGGGCGGAGACACCCAGGAGGCGGAGGGCTGGGCCCCGAAGGCCTTGAGGAAGACTGACTCCTCAGCGGAAGGGGTTTTGGCCTGCCAATCTCCTCTCTGTCTCAGAATCTCAAGGATATCCGAGAAAGAGACATCATCCGAAGATGATTTTGGGGACCCCTCCGCATCATCGAGGTCAGTGTCAGATGTGATAGACTCATCTTGGGAGTCCACGTGCTTCCTCTTGCACAATTTCTTCCGTGGAGGCTCATCCGAAGCGGTTTCGGACAGACCCCCCCGGAAGAAGGGAAAGTACAGTTTTGTACCTACCATAAATGTAGATGTCCGATAGGAATGCATCTGCAGTCCTTACAAATGGGTAGTCCTGTCGTCAGGCAGCCCTTCGGTCGGCCGGATTCCAAAGTCTGGGTCTGGCTTCGGCTGGTGTCGCACTTCACCCGACGTAATAGCTGCAGTTTTTCGGGTATAAAGGCATCAGCCGACGCCATCTTCCTCAGTGTTTCTTGCCCCAGATGCCAGGTGCCCTCTTGGATGGCTAAATTTGGCTAAATGCCAATGTTTCCAAATAGTAGAGAGCAAGCACATAAAATAAGCATGTATGTACATATATACAAACAAATACACCATAATAGATCCCCCCCAAGCTAGCTGAAGGATGGCAAATACCCTAGGAGTACCACAGAGGGGAAGGTGGGTGGGTAATCCTGACTGCAGATGCATTCCTATCGGACATCTACATTTATGGTAGGTACAAAACTGTACTATGTCCTTCAAGGATGCATCTGCAGTCCTTACAAATGGGTAGAAAACCATAGCTAAACTAGGGAGGAGGAAAAAAGTAGAGATTATGGTGTAGTTAGGATCCCTTGCAAAACAGCAGTGGCAAAACCTGCTCGGGATCTAGAGTATAAAGGTAAATTGTAATGCTTGGCAAATGTATGCACGGAGGTCCAAGTAGCAGCCTCTATAATGTCCTTGGTAGCCACTCCTCGTAAGAAAGCTGTGGTAGTGGCTGTAGCCCTTGTGGAGTGAGGCCTGATGTTCTCTGGAGTTTTCTTTCCATGGTAGGAGTAACAAAATCTAATGCAATTTCCTATCCATTTGGAGATTGTCTGTTTTGAAATTGGTTTTCCTTCCTTTCCTGTTGCATATGCTACCAGAAGCTGGTCAGTTTTTCTATTGGACTTGGTCCTGTCCAGGTAGTAGCGTAATTGCCTATGTACATCCAAGGTATGCAACAGTCTTTCTCCCCTGTTCTGTGGGTTGGGGAAGAATGTAGGTAGGTGGATAGCCTGATTTAAAGACACTCTGGATACCACCTTAGGCATAAATGTGGGATTTGTTCTCATGGACACTCTATCTTGATGGAAGATCAGGAAGGGTTGCACTGCCATTAATGCCTGTAGTTCAGAGACCCTTCTTGCTGAGGTGATTGCCAGCAGGAAAGCAGTCTTCCAGGATAAGTATTGTAATTCTGCTGTTGCTGCTGGTTCGAAGGGGAAGTGTCAATTTTTCTAACACAAAGTTCAAGTCCCATGCTGGCAATGGTGGTTTCCTGGGAGGTTTTACATTTTAATTCCTCTCAGAAACTGTCTGAGCAGAGGATGAGAGAAGACAGGAGGATCCAAGCTGTATTCTGCTGAAATAGCTGATGCATGTATCTTGATGGAAGAATAGGACAGGCCTGCATGGAAGAGCTCTGCCAAGTACTCCAGGATGTTGGCTATGTTTACCAGTGCCACATCTTCTCCTTTTGCAGTACTCCAAATGAGATATCTTTTCCATTTTGCTGCATAATTCTTTCTTGTTGAAGGTCTACGAGCCTCAAGGATTATGTCTTTAACCCTTTGGGATAAATTTGGGTTAATTGTTCTTATGTAATGTTCCAGGCAGTTAGCTGCAGAGTTTTCAGGTTTGGATGCAGGATGTTGTAGTTGTTCTGTGTTAACAGCAATGGGATCAGGGCAGTGCCCATATTTGTTCCCTTTAGACATGCTCCTCAGCAATGGGTACCAATGTTGTCTTGGCCAGTCTGGAGCTATCAGAATGATCCTTGGACGTTCCTCTTTGATCTTCAAAAGCACCTTGTGCATCAAAGGAAGTGGTGGGAATGCATAAGCTGTCAGGTTTTTCCAACTGAAAGATAGGAGTCCACCTTCCAAGCAAGTGGGTGGTACGTCCTTGTGCAGAATTTCTTTAGCTGGTGATTGAGTGGGGATGCAAATAAGTCTATTTGTGGTAATCCCCATTCTCTTGTGATGGCTTTGAAGATGTCCGGATGCAGCATCCATTCGTGGGCATCTGTGGTAGTTCTGCTTAATATGTCTGCTAGAATGTTTTCTTTTCCGGTACAAAATTGCTTGTAACTGAATGTTGTAGCTCAGAGCCACATCCCATAGGTCCAGTGCCAGCCGGCATAGAGGATATGAATGTGTGCCTCCCTGTTTGTTGATGTACCACATAACTGTGGTGTTGTCTGTCCTTATCATCAACTGACCTTCTTGGAGAAATGGTCTGAATGACTGGATTGCCAATTTTACTGCCAGCATTTCCTTTAGATTTATGTGCAGGCGCAGCTGGTCTTGAGTCCATAAGCCTTGTATGCACTTGTCCAGCATGTGTGCCCCCCAACCGAGGTCTGAGGCATCTGTCGTGATGGTTTGGCTTGGTTGACTGTTGCAGAAGGGCAATCCTTTGTTTGATTGACAGGCCTGAGCCCACCATAGGAACTCTTGTTTCAGGCATGGTATTATTGGAATTTTGGATTCTAGGCTGTGCTTGTGTTGGGACCACAAATTCTTTAGGTACCACTGTAGCTTTCTCATATGCAGTCTGGCATGAGGGACCAGAATTATGCAGGATGCCATGAAGCCTAGGGCTTGCAGTACTTTTCTTGCAGTTAGATGGTTCTGCTTTGTTAATGCCAAGAAGTAGAGAGGTAGATGCTCTTTCTTTTCTGCAGTTAGGAATGCCATTTGTTTTGATGTGTCCAGCTCTGCACCCAGAAAAGTTATTCTTTGGGATGGAGTCAGCCTTGACTTTTTTATATTGACTGTATATCCCAGGGCTTGCAGTGGGTAAATGACTCTTTGTAAGTCTTCTGTTAGCTTGCTTTTGTTGTCCGCTTGAATCAGGCAGTCGTCCAGGTAGGGATAAATTTGGATCCCCTGAAGTCTGCAATGAGCAATTACTGATGCCAGGCATTTCGTGAACACTCTGGGCGCAGTAGATAAGCCAAAGGGCAATGCTGAGAATTGATAATGCTCTGATCCTGCAAGAAATCTGAGGTATCTTCTGCAAATTGGTCGTATGGGGACGTGCAGGTATGCCTCCTTGAGATCTAGAGTTACCAGCCAAGACTCCTTGCCCAGCATGGGAAGAAGCTGCTGTAGGGTCAGCATTTTGAATTTTGGAACAATGAGGAATGTGTTTAAAGCGGACAGGTCGAGAATACTCCTCCATTTGCTCTCTTTTCTTGGTACCAGGAAGAGTCTGGAGTAAAATCCCTTTCCTTGTTCCATAGATGGTACCTTTTCCACAGCTCTCATTCTTAATAATTGAGATATTTGCTTTAGACTGAGCTTCTGCCCTTTGAGTAGGTGGTAGGTTTGGCATTCCTCTCTTTCCTGGTAGAGTATGGAAATGGAACCTGTAACCTTGGTCTATAGTTTGCAAAATCCATTTTTCCCTTGTGATGCAATGCCAGTTCTTTGAAAATAAGGTTAGCTTTCCGCCTAAGGGTGCTTCCAGTTGTTCCCTGGTAGGCGGTGCCACATCCAAGTCACTGTGATTGTGTTGTTGTAGTGGTGGTGGCTGCGTCCGTGCCTCGCTGGTTGTTACCTTGCCACTGGCGTCCCCTGTAGGCACCCCTGGACTGGTTTCTGCCTCTTGAACGCCTATTCCTGCCTCTCTGTGTCTTAGAGGAGTCCGGAAAGGACCAATTTTTGGAGGGCCAGTTCCTGCTAAACCTTGGAGGTTGAACCTTTAAGAAATCTTTCACTGTTTGTACAGATTTCGCCTTCTCTTCCATCTTCTTTAGTACCTGCTGTGCAGGGGAACCAAATAAATTGACTTTGTCCATGGGTGCATCCAAAAGCTTAGATTTGACATGGTCTGGTAATGCCTGCTCTTTCAACCATGCATGTCTCCTGATAACTGTGCCAGTCATGGCTGATCTAAAGGAAACCTCCAGTGCATCATAGCCACATTTTAAAGAATGGTTACTAACCTGCTGTATGTTATGTACCATTTCCTGAACATATTTTTTATCTAAAGATTCTTCAGAGGACAGCGTTTTAGTTAACTGGTCAAGCATAAACTCTTGATATTGAATCATATGGAATTGGCAGTTCAAAGCTCTAGCTGACAAAGTAGCAGAAGTGTAAACTTTTTTACCCCATCTCTCTAAGGATCTGGATTCCCTTTCAGAGGGGAGGGGGATTTTAGTAGATGTAGTTGCTACAGCTTTAGGGCCCTGGGAGATAGTCTCTGGATCTGCAAAAGGAGCCTTGTATAAATGGTGATGAGTGTCTGGGACCCTGTAGAACCTATCGGGCTTAGCAGGGGCCGGAGGTAATGAATCAGGAGCAGTGCAAGCATCATTAAATGCATCATCCACAACAGAAAGAACTGGAGGTATAGCTAAAGGCCTATGCTGTGGCAAATGTAGAAAGGTTCTAAGCCTTTTTCTGGAGTCTGAGAAATCTTGGCCCTGCCACTGAAATTGTTCCCTCATAGCATGCAAGGTTTCCCCAAAGGAAAATTCCTCAGGTGGAGAGGCTGAAGGAATGGACTCTTCAGCATCAGAGTCTTCGTAAGGGGAATAAGGAGCCTCAGGAGGGTCTGTATGTTCTGAATCATCAGAGGAGTCATCTGTGGATACTGGCTCAGGGGGCTCTGCTCTAGGCCTCTTCTCTGGAGGTGGATGAGAGGCCCTGTCTGGATGAGGCTGGGATCCACGAATTAAAGAAAAGAGATCCTCAGCCAAAGAAAGCATATGGGAACTGGTGCTGGGCCTGTGAGAGGGGGGTTTAACAGGCACCGTTTTTGAAGCTTTGGCTGCTTTAGCCCTGGCAAAGGCCTTAATAGACATGGCTGCAGGAGGCCTAGCAGCTCGACGTGCAGGGGTTGAAATATCCAAGGGAATAGTGTCTGATAATTCCTGAGAAACCGCAACAGAAGGTTGGATTTCAGAAGCCGATTCCACCAGGCTAGAAGAGGCCTCGGTAGAAGGCATGTTTTCGGCCGGGGGAAGAACCGCTTGCTCGGTTTCAGCTGAAACCGAGACACTCGTGGTTGGCTTAACCGCGGTTTCGGCCGAAACCGCGGACCGCGAGTGTCAGTCCTTTCCCCTGCGTTTTTTGGTAATTTGTGAAGTCGGAGGGTCCGACGGCATGATATAAGCAAAATCAGAGCCAAAAAACTGTTCTGCAAATTCTGACCGAAGTCTAAGCGTCCGTCGGTTAAAAGAAGCACAGGCTAGGCAAGCTGCTACGTCGTGGTCTGGGCCTAAACAAGGTAAGCAGTAAGAGTGGAAATCTTTATGAGGTATTTGTTTCCCACAAGTTAAACAGTTATTCACTTTTTCTGACATCGGCTGAGGCAAGAAAGAGTCCCCAACGGGGTACTTAGCTTTTTAGAAGTCTTCGAAGTAGTATTCGGTAGTAATCTCTGGTTCTGACCGACCGGCACTTGCGAACAGCTTCTGCTTCGGGCGCCACGCGGCAAGAAAGACTGAGGAAGATGGCGTCGGCTGATGCCTTTATATCCGAAAAACTGCAGCTATGACGTCGGGTGAAGTGCGACACCAGCCGAAGCCAGACCCAGACTTTGGAATCCGGCCGACCGAAGGGCTGCCTGACGACAGGACTACCCATTTGTAAGGACTGCAGATGCATCCTTGAAGGACATCCCCCCACGGGGGTATCCTCAGGCCCTGGGGCCCCACTGTCATGGGACTGCAGTACGCCAGAAGCACTAGTCTCTAGGTCTAGGGACGGTGAGATGGAAACCTGCTGAGCCGGCAAGGACATGGCCAGCGGGCTCCTCATGGCCTCAAAGGCAGGACCTCCAGACTCCATGGAGGTCAATGGCCGAGAGACCACGACGGCACTAGGAATCCCCGCAGCCGATGCTCCAAGGGGAAGACTAGGCACCGAGGCACCTAGCTCCAAGATGTTCCCCTCGGCCCCGGCTGAATAAGTCCCAGTACCGAACCCCGAACCCGAGGACAGGGTAGGAACAATGGTCGGAACAGATAAACTCCGAAGGGGTCTCGGTTCCGACTGTACGGCTCTGCCTTGCTCCACCATCACCGACTCCAACGGCTCCGAGGAAGTTGGAGGAGGAATCGAAAGCTTCGAGGGGGGGATTGGCTGGAGCCGAGACCATTTTTGCGAAAACCGGAGACTGGAAAAGCCTCTGAATAACTCTATCCAAATCCGAATCAGATAATTTGGAGGATCTAGAGGAAATAGAAAGGGGCCGAGACGACTTCTCTCTCGGCTCAGACAAGGTAGGGGACCGGCTCCGAAAGGGCTCCAACACTATCGGCGCCGGATCCGACACAGTATGAATAAGGATCGGCGCCGAAAGAGCTTTCGGAGCCGAGGGGGAAGAGTCTGAGCTGCACACCTCCATCGGCTCCGAGACCAATGGAACCGAGGGAGGTGATTCGCCTCTCGATGCTGCAACCTGCGGCTCCGAAACTAATGGAGCCGAGGAAAGAGGCATCGAGGCAGACCCTTCGACCCTCTGCTCCGAATTCAGTGGAGCCGAGGAAGAAGAAGTCGGCCTATGCTTCTTAGTAGTCGGCTCCGACGGACTGGTCGGAGCCGACAACCTTTTCTTTTTAGAAGCAGTAGCAGAAGATGAAGCCAAAGCTTCCTCAAAGGAGGGCTTAACAAGGCCCTTCAGGATTAATTTATTTTTGCGTTCTTGAAGAACCCTAGCGGAAAAGGCATGGCAGACACTACATGTCCCTTGCAAATGCTTTGGTCCTAAACAATAAACGCAAATGGCATGACTATCCGTGATAGACATTTTATAATTGCACTTAGTGCACTTTTTAAAACCAGATTTCTGCTCTTTAGACATTTTCACCAACAAACTAATGGAATAGTCTAACTGCCACACAAAAAGCAGTACTTCACCAAAAACTTTAAAGTGCGAGAATAGGGCGCGAGCCCTCTAACACAAGATTTACCTCACAAGAAGAAGGACAACAACAAAGGGAACACAACAACGGGCAAAAGCCCTCTAACTTAAACGGGCTTTACCCAAAGAAGAAAAAGGAATAAAACAGACAACACACTCACTCCACTAAGAAGGGCAAAGGCCCTCTAACTTAAACGGGCCTTGCCCGAAGTACCAACAGATACCAAAAATGCCAATAACACTCAAACAATACACTAAACTTAAAAATAGCTGTTAAAACAGCTGTTGATTGAATTTTATGAGGAAACCCCAGGTCAAAAGACCAGAAAAAAGAATAAAATACACTTAGCTCCAGCCAAGTCGAGACCACATCTAGCTTGATAAAGCGGCAAACGAGATCTGGGGAAGCAGGTGTGGTGCATCCTGGGATAGAGGGTAGCCCAGCCAATAAGAGACTTCGTTCTAGTATACTAGTTGGCCGAGTCGGAGCCGATGGATCGGCTTCGAACCCCATCAGTTATGAATGTAGGCGAGATAGGATCCCATTACATCCGATGTTTCCACTACTATCAGATCCACACTCTCTGGCTCCGAAACCACCGGGTTCGGAGGAAGAATTGGAGATGGTGCCTTTGACGGTTCCGTATCCTTTGGGTCGGAGATAACATTTTTGCCAGTGCCGGAATCTGTAGCAATCTTTTCAGCACCGGCTCCATGTTATCAGATAATCTCCTGAAAGAATGGGAGGATAATGAGGGAGATCTAGCCCTCACCAAAATGGGCAATCTCAATATAGGTGTAACCGGCTCCAATATAGGAGACTGTCTCCTGCTCAGTACCTCCACAGGCTCCATGGACACTAATGGGGACAAAGAGGAAGATTTTGATCTATTGAAGCAGTTCTGATGCAACAACTATTTTTGGCGGCTCAAAGGCTGGAGTTGCAGTGGCAGGTCTCTTAGAGGCTTTTGAATGCAAAGAGGATGGAGAAGTAGGCTTAGAGCTCTCTAATAATTCCTGGAAAGGACCTTTCAATAAGCCTCTATCCATCAATTTATTTCGATGCTCCTGAAGCACTCTACTGGTAAACCCATGACAGATGGTGCAAGTATCCTGCAAGTGGATGGCGTCAAGACAATACACACAGCTAGTGTGACCATCTGTAAGAGACATTTTTTGAGTGCACTGGTCACATTTCTTAAATCCCGACTGCTTATGTTCTTTTTCTTTCGACATCATGAAAAGCAGAGAGCCAAAGCAAAATTCAGAAAAACACTTTACCGTTAAACAAACAAACTCTCTAGTATTAATATATAAAACACCAACAAACACGGCTCTAACACCGAACTACAGAGCCCACTACTACGTGAAACACACCAGAAGCCAGAAGATGGAAAGGCAAAAAGCAAATCTAGCACTACTCTACGAAAGTCTAGCAACAATTCCTTTTTTGTTTTTTTTTTAACACATAACAAGGGCTGAGAGAAACAGTATAACTATGAAGTACAACGGATTCTTCAACGGAAAAACACACAAGGAAAGGGGAGCGGTCCTAATGGGCCGCTGAGAGCCCTCTAACAAACGGATCTCTCTAAAAGGTAGGAAAAAGAACTATACTACAATATATCAATAGGGGTCTATCGCACACAGACAGTGAGAACTAAGTGGATTTTGAAGAAAAATTCTACAAAATATCCAACTAAAACAATACTTAGCCAATGAGCCAGCAGGAACATTTCTCGATCGCTTGAGCAGCAAACGAGATCTGGGTAATTTACCTGGTGCATCATGGGATAGGGATAGGGGTTAGCCTCGAGCCAGTGGAAGCTCTCGAGCTTTTGTATTCAGACGAGTCGGAATCCTGCAATTCAGCTAGAATACTACTACTATATCACCCTTCAAAAACAAACTGCCTGCCAGTTACTGTATGCCCTACCTTACTTGAATTAAACCTTGCATATAAAGTTTTAAACCATGGCTTCTGCAATTTATTAAAAATGTAACCTCATCATCAGAATCCCTCCTTACTCACCAAGATGACACAGGCATGCTCACTTGTGAAAGCAAATATCCCACCTAACTGGAATCAATTGCCAACCCACATAGATATGCAACAGCCTACACAAATTCAGGAAAAAAAATTACCAACTCCACCTAAACTACTTTGCATAGTTACATTCTGTTTTCTATCATCATACTTCACACCTTAAAACTCCTCCCTACATTCACCTCAGCCCTACAACTTTATTTCACACTTTGTCATTATACAGACCTGCTCTTCTCTATCCCCCTTACTTTTTCACAAGCCCAAGAGGAAGAAAACTCAACTATACAACAGTGATGTAATGTTTATGATCCAGTAATCTAATTCCCACATTACTTAAACTACAAAACTAATCTCCTACCACCATGTATATTTACACACATATTCCTTTCTTAACTTCAGTCTTTCTGCCCTCCCAAATTACCTCCCACTTAAAATGATATTCTCGCCTGATCTACATACTGACCTCCCTCCAAACCCTCTTGCAAAACCACTTCAATCATCCATATCAACCATGAACTAGTGCTTAAACATAACCAATACTACAAGTGCCCACAACTCCTATCCTCTTCTACTAACCTTTCCTCAACTCTCCAACATGTCATAATGGTCACTCACTGTTATTCTCTGCAAAACCTTCCATAAATTCAGCATTCTGCTTAAACAATTTCTAAATATGCAACTCCTCCACTGCATTAATGAATAAAATCCAAGTACACATCCCTTTCCCACCTCCTACATCTCCCCAAGCGACACACCCAATTTTTCCCCATTTAAAATAGCTACAATATGTGCATTTAGTATGTTAAATAGACTACAGCAATTGTATTTATTCTTATCCTCTCAATCACCTAGCATACTTGCAGTCACAGAGTCCTGGGTAAAACAAGACGCATCTATTTTACACTCTAATTTATCTCGTCCCTAGATAACACCAGATATACCCAAATTTAAACTCTCACTTCCTTTTGTACACATACCTTTTCAATACTAGGACTAGAATGTGAACTGGTGGGGTGTACTCTATTCCTCATTAAGAAAAACCCTGAACATTACTGCACAAAACTGGTCTATAAATGATCATGACTCCAACTGGACAGCTACTAAATTATATAATAATAAACTGCAACATCCTCACCCTTGCTCCAGCTACCAAAAACAAATTTGCTGACCTCCTATGTGACTTAACAAAACATATTAAATCTAACACTCACAATCATTCTTGAATATTTTAATATTAATCTCCTTAGACCTTCAATTACACAAGTTTTCTACACAGGCACTAAACGAGGACCCTTTCAACTAAGAACCCAACAGACCAAATTACAAGACAGGGAAAAACTTCCTCCCAGACCTGGTACTCAATAATTTCAAAATAATCTGTATTATGCCCATCTTCTGCTCCCCTGTATTACTCACAACTGCCCAATAATTTTTACTCTAAAATTTGCTAACAAACAGCTACCTGCAACCTCAGCCACCTTTTTCCACCCCCCCCCCCAAAAAAAATGCCAAACCTCAAAAATCTAACTTTAAAAAACACATTACAATATTCCTTGATCAGAAAAAAAATCATGATCAACTCCTTTGTGGGCCTTCTCTACTTGCAAAACTTCAATGCTACTAAAGCCTTTACAAAACCAACATCTCAATTTATAAAGGACTGAGTTCTTAAGAGGCAAAGTCTAGAGACTACGGAAAAGCTCATAACCCTCTATAGAAAACAGACACCAAGAATTTAGCCAAAAAAGTTACCAGAATACACAAAGTAAAATTTTCAAGGGCGCCATAAACTTCACTAGAAAAAAATCTGAGAAAAATCTGGATCTTAGTATATCAAATGACAGTCTTCTTTTACTGATTAAGGGGATGTCAATCTCTATATAATCTGGAGTCCTATCCTCCCAAGACATTCTAAATGAATTCTCCTCCTTTCTATGCACTTTCTCAACAACTATAAATACTAAAAAATTTACACTTTTTCACTCAGCTCACTTCTTACCTCTTTCAAGATTTAATAAAAAGATACTGATGCTCTCCTTGACAAAATACCTATTAATGCTACCACAAGTGCAGATGGGCCTCCACTTTTGGTTCGTTTCTTGCGCTTTGTCAAGTTTACAACCAGTTCTTAACATACTTTCAGTTCTAGAGAATCATTTACTGGCACCAACATGGCTCAGTCTTCAAATATGAACAAAGGTCAGCTAAATGGCTCATTACTCATCAATCTCACAAAGTATTTCAACTTAGCTGACTTTTACTACATTCCCTACAGTTAGCAGGAATCAGCTCCCAAGCACATTAATGGCACACACAACTCAAGGAACAAACATATCTGGCAAAGCCAAAGTCACTCATACAGAAGCCTAAAATCCAGACTATAACCCATAAGTGGCTCAGGTACCTGTTGGAGCAGATATAGAGTAACAGAGGAGTGACGTGTCTTTGCTGGCACCCCTTATCACGGGGGTGGGGTGTGTATGGAATGCATGTGCCAGAGAAGCACATTCCTGAGGCTAAACCCCCACCACATGACCAGATAGAAACACAGGGTCCCATAGAACTCCTGACTTCTGGGAAGGTAGGGTTTATCCTGAAAGGTTACATCACTCATGGAAGTGAGTGACTCCCTTGCTGATACCCTTTGCTCATTTTTTTCTCTTTTAATTTGGAGCACACTCCTTTACAGACAGAAACCACCTATGGAAGTAGATTGCCAGGTCTTTCTTCCTTATCACACACAAACACTCATGAACTTACATCTATGGATAATGTAGAGTCCCTGACCCATGCCTTTATAATGAGGGAAGAAACAACAGCAACTGAAACAAACCTTTGCGCACAGAGGACATGTAGTCCGTACACAGGAGGCACCCCAGCCAAGAACTGAACCAGAAAACCTCATGCTCAAGTTTCCAGACATGTTACTGGTCATGTGCAGTGGGATTAAGCCTGCAAAACAGACAACAGCAACCTCTGATGACTGCCTAAATGGCAGCCTCAACTTGTTCTTGATTGGTATATAGGTGTGAACAAATGGGCCAGATGACCAAGACAGGGTCTAATGCTCAGCAGACAGGAGAGGTAAAAAACTTAGCTCAACTGTTTCTCCCCAGCTCCTGTTCTCAAAGGTTTCCCTTACTGTTCTGTAGTATTCTCCTTATTTACCAACAAACATCCTGCATACATCCCCCAATTCCCCATCATTCAGTACGCTGAATTATTCACAGAACAAAGCCCCACTCCATCAATTATTAAAAGTTACTCAGAACAAGACCTTGTAATACTACAGAACTGCCTAAATATAACAGTAAAGCTATACTATTTGGAATCCATCAAAAGGATACCACAGTGTCAAACAATAGGGCTACTTACTACATTATCCAAGACCCAGTCAAAACAATCCAGCATTACTAATGCTTGTGTACATAACCTGACACTAACCTCAAATTTCAATATCACAAGGAAATTACAAGTTCAAAGTAGACAGATGCGTCCCCTTGGCTAAGAAATCCTCACACTTCGTTTCCCCTGAAGATAATGTTCCCACTGGTAAAGGAGTTATACTGCCACAATAAGAGTATGGGCTACTAATCACTGCATCAGCTTCAAAGAAAAATATCACAAATTACCTCTAATAATACATACAGATTCATAACCCACTCACTCCAAACAGAACATCACTTCTCCATACTATTAAAAAGCCAAATGGATCTTCTGCAGCCACAGAGCAACCCTTCTGATGGCAAGCATAGTCTATAAACTAATCAACCTAAAGTTTTTCCCCCTCTTAAGAACCACACCATACTGCATTAGAACCTTCCCTTCTCTGTACTCTCAATCTACTTGCCCCCCCCCCCAATAATGAACTGCATTCTAACTTTCTTCCTTCATACTGGCACCAAAGAATGTGCATCCCTCCCACCCATAGCCGGCCATAGGCATAGGCCAACTAGGTGGTCACCTAGGGCGGCTCTCTAGCAAGACCGCTTTTTCCACTATTTATTAGGTGTAGGTAGACCAAGATGGGGGCACCGGGTGGTATGGGGGAGTGCCGTGGAGCCCTTTTGCCTAGGGTACCAGTTGACCTAAGGCCGCTCCAAGTCCCACCACATAAAAATCTACACCTTCTCATCAAAAATTTCACTAACAAAGTAATTCTTGGTCAAACAGCTGGAATGCAAATGCAATCAAAACATAGGGACTGCCTAAAATGCAAACAAACTACTCACAGCCTACCATCTCCTTGACCAACTGGCTGCTTTAGAGAGATGTACCTCTCCTGACTTTCTTCCATCATTTTACTTTCTTAAACTTTTCTCATACCTTCTCTCTATTCATTCTTCCTAGCATACCCCATCTTCGCATTATTGTCCTTAGGTTTATCTATTCTGCTTGTTTCTTCCGCAGTTTTAACTATTATCATCTTACATACTGTAACAACTACATCTTTAAGATGTTTTGGCCTTCTTAACACATTAACACCCACAGTAAATAGCACTGTCTAAATTCTATCCTTGTACAATCTTAAGGACTGTTTTCTTATTCATTACTAGTATTAACTCTGCAACCCCAGACTGGACCTGAAATATCTGCATGGCTCAGTATTTTACCCTGGTTAACAAAATAACAAAGTAAATAAAACAAGAAACAAAAAAATAAGTAAGGAGAATATACAGTTGTGCACACAACAGAAAGAATATAAGATAAAAGCTGGTGATTTTCATTAATAATGACTTGTAGGATAACAGTTTTCAATCCTTTTTCTAAAGATTGTATATGCATTTTTTTGTTTAATATGATGTTTCATGGTCAATAAAGATTTAAATACATAAAAGGTAAGACCATTACTGCCTAAAGGATTACAGATTACACCACATACATATATCTGACCATCCAGCCTGACAACAAATTTTCAGATGTTCCTGTACAGGAACACCCTCCCCACAGGGCAGGCATTAGTAATGCATACAGTACAAATGGGAGAGGTAGTTCTGTGATTTTGTTTGTGTGTGTGTGTGTGTGTGTGTGTGTGTGTGTGTGTGTGTGTGTGTGTGTGTGTTTGTGTGCGTACGCACGTGTCAGAGAGAGAACGGGTTAAAAGAATCTGACCCACCCTCAGGCCAAAACTGAGATGTAGGAGGAGATGGCACTCCTCAGAATGGAAAGTAAAACTGTATAAGAACTTGCCATAATAGCAGACACTTGACTAGATCACGGTT
The DNA here is from genome assembly GCF_019279795.1 of Protopterus annectens. Classification (NCBI taxonomy): domain Eukaryota; kingdom Metazoa; phylum Chordata; order Ceratodontiformes; family Protopteridae; genus Protopterus; species Protopterus annectens. The sequence goes on from NC_056745.1 coordinate 500,347,043, forward strand.
ACATTAGGCCACACTTACTACTGGGTTTTTCCCAATGAAGGCCCAATGTCCAGCTTGACTAACAGAGCTCAGTTCCCTTCCTCCTCCAAAGCTAGGTGGAAGACTGCCCCTTAAGGAAGTCAGAAAGGGAAGTTTCCTATACAAAGCTAATGTTTTCCTATGCCATGTTAGAACTTTCTTATCCAGCATGACAACAGGCTATCCTTCCCTAGTAAATAGATAAGGACCTAAACCTATCCAGGCAAGGTTAGACCTGTACATGATCTATGATTAACACTTACAGAAATGCAGTTTTCCTGAGACTATCCAGACTTGAGCAGGCCAGAAGCCTTTAGAGGGAAACAGGGGGTATGGCTAATTTCATAGAGATGGGGTACCACACCCCAGCCTAAGATACCCACAACAAGAAGAGGGGATGATGTAAGGGAATGAGAACAGCTACCATCATGATAAGGTCTTATACAGCTGTACTATGTTCTTCACACATTACTGATGCAGTACTCCTTACTACTAGGACGACTTCCAGAAGCTTAGGAGATAACAGTGATGGATAGGCTGGTAGGGTTTGCCCTGCAGAATGGTAGCTGCAAACTCAGCCCTAACTCTATCCCTGGAATCAATTTATAGTCTACAGCGTTTGATGTGGGCTGATGACCAGGATACTACCTTAAGAACAGGCAATTAATTCAATGCCTTAAAAAATATCCTGAATGCAGTATCCCCAGTGCTATGGGCTCTCAGAGTCCGTCCAACCTCATGCTATGAGAAGAGTAGCAAAACAGGATGCTACATACCAGCCATTTAGAAACTGGTTCTATCTTCCTCCTAGATGCAAAGGACACAGATATCTCGACTAAGGGTCTGATGTTCCTGGTTTTATCTGGGAAACATCTCATCCCTTGATTTAGTTATTAGGGAAGGAAAATGGGAGCTCAACAGTCTGGCTGAGACGGAATTCAAGTCTTTATTTATGGCATAAAGGTGGGTTGAGTGCAAGAATGACCTTATCCTTATGGGAGACTGAAAAGGATTTCCTGCACAAGTACCTGCAATTCAGAAATACTTGCTGAAGTGATGGTCAATAACAATGCAGTTTTCCATGACAGGTATACAAGAGGAGGGCTGAGATATAGCAGGCTCAAAATGGAGCTGTGTCAGTTTTTCCAAGACATAATTAGTGTGTCATTGCAGACCAGTAGTTTTGATGGGGGGTTTCAGATGAAGGAATAATGTGGATGGATGGTATACAAGTATACAGGCTGAAAAGACTGAGAGATACAACTTTACAGAGGAATATGGCAAGCTCAAGTTGAAAAGCTCACTTAACATACTGGAGACAAATTTACACCACTACTGTGCTAAGGATGTGATCCTTCCTGAGGGACAAGACAGAAAAACCTCTTTCATTTGCTTAAGAAGACTTTCCTTCTGGCAGGCTTCACAGACTCCTTAAATATGTTCAACATACCCTCAAGCAAGACGTTCTCTGGTTCGATTTTCGGCTAGGATGCTTTCTGTGTGCAGTTGTAGGTTCTCGTGGGTTTTCACCAGGTGCTCTGGTTTCCACCCATACTCCAAACACATACAGTAGGTGGACTACACAATCTAAAATGGCCACCACAGGGGTGTGGGTGTGAGCATTTGTGGTAACCGTTGAAGAGGCTAGCTCCCTGGCAGTGTGAACACTGGCTCTAGATGATGGTCGGTCACTGCTGATGTGAGACCCCCAAACCCTTGTGCAAAAATGGGAAAAAGGAGGTTATAGATGGATGGATGGACCCTAAGTGAACTGGTTCTTGAAGGCTAAGAGTTAACTCACCTATGCAGTGAACTACAGTGTCAGTAGGTTTGAGAGTATCTTGTTCTGATTTAGAAGGTCCACTTGCAAAAGCAGCTTGTAAAGTTTCACCTAACATATCTGAATAAGGAGGAAAGTACAGTTGTGTACACTTAACACAGATGTAGATGTTCGAGTGTATTCACTGTTGCAATCATTACATTTGTGGTAATCTGCTGACAAGTTGCCCTCAGTTGGCCTGATTAACTAAGTCTTGGGTCCTGCGTCGGTTGCTGTCCATTCTTCCATGACGTCAGGTCATCGGGGGTATCGGTTATCAGTTTTTCTTGCCCCAGATGTCAGGTGCCCACCAAATGGGGAGCAATATATATCGCAGCTGGGCGGGCATTCAAAAGGCAAGCGTAAATGGGCGTGCCTTCGCTGAAGGTTGAACGTCGAGCTGGCACCTCGGCATTCGTCAAAATCTACTGCCAATCATTAGCGGACCGGAGATCTGCTGTGGTGACCCCTAACCGGGAAAAGCCGAAAGACAACAACATTATATATATATATATATATATATATATATATATATATATATATATATAGAGAGAGAGAGGTATATAGGTATAATAATGTAAAACACAAAAAATATACCTCCAAACAAAAGCAAATACTCCCAAAAAGGCTAAGAAAGGAAAACTATAGTAAGAGAAAAACAGGGGGCTGGAGGGTGGGTAACCAGGACTGCAACAGTGAATACACTCGAACATCTACATTTATGGTTAAGTGTACACAAATGTACTGTGTTCTTAATGTTTCACTGTTGCAGTCATTACATTTGGGTAGAATCCCAAAGCTATGGTTGGGAGGATGAATTTATACAGCATTAGGAGCAGCTATAAGGCCCTGCAGGACTGCAGTGGCAAAGCCAGCTCTGGATTTAGAGAGGAGAGGTAAATGGTAATGTTTGGTGAACGTATGAACTAATCTCCAGGTAGCAGCTTCTAGAATGTCTCTTATAGGAACCCCTCTGAGAAAGGCTGCAGAAGTAGATGCAGCCCTGGTGGAATGAGACCTGATCCCCTTGGGGATAGGTTTACCATGGTGCATATAGCAGAAACGAATACAATGGCTTATCCATTTGGAAATAGTCTGCTTTGAAATAGCCTTTCCCTCTGCCCCTGCAGCAAATGCCACCAATACTTGTTCAGATTTCCTTAGAGATTTCATCCTGTTTAGTTGTCTGTGTACATCCAATGAAAGCAGAATCCGCTCACCCTTGTTCTGTGGATTGGGGAAGAAAGTTGGCAGATGCGTGGTCTGATTAAGAGCCACACTGGATACCACCTTAGGCATGAAGGATGGATTGGTCCTGACAGCCACCCTGTCAGGATGAAAAAATAATGAAAGGCTCCACTGCCATAAGAGCCTGTAACTCTGAAATCCTTCTAGCTGAAGTGACTGCTAAAAGGAAAGTTGTTTTCCAGGAGAGAAATTTTAGGTCTGCAGTAGCAGCTGGCTCAAAAGGAGGGAGAGTGAGTTTTTCCAAAACAAAATTGAGGTCCCATGCAGGAGTTGGTGCTCTCCTGGGAGGTCTTAAATTTTTGGCCCCTCTGACATACTGCTTTAGTAGAGGATGAGAGAAGAAGGGAGGTTCTGTGTTGTAATGAGCTGAAATGGCAGAGGCATGGATTTTTAAGGAAGAAAAGGATAGGCCCATGTGAAGTATCTCAGTTAAGTATTGCAGAATCTGAGGGATATTAAGCGTTGCTGTGCTTATTTCCTTGTGATTGGTTCCAGGCACAGAATCTTTTCCATTTGTCAGCATAAGATTTTCTAGAACTAGGTCTTCTAGCCTCCAAAATGAAATCCATCACTGGTTTGCTGAGGGATGCCAAGGGTGCATTTAGTTGATTAGCCACGCTGCAAGATTCAAAGTTTGGAGCTGAGTGTCCAGAATTTGGTAGTTCTGCTGAGACAGTAGGTAAGGTGTCTGAGGCAGGTGCCACGGAGGAAGGTGTGACACTTTGCGCAGGAGTGGGTACCAGAGTTGGTGAGGCCAGTCTGGAGCAATCAGAATCATTTTTGGTTTGTCCTGTTTGACTTTTAGTAGAACTTTGAAGAGCAGAGGCAGAGGGAGAAAAGCATAGACTGATAGTTTTTTTTCCAGCTGAATGATAGAGCATCCACTTTCCAAGCTTTTTGTGATGAATTCTTATACAGAATTTGTCCAACTGATAGTTCTGGGGTGAGGCAAAAAGATCTATGTCTGGGTTCCCCCATTTGAGTGTCAACATGTTGAAAACTTGTGGTTCCAGTTTCCATTCGTGTGGATCCATAAGATTTTTGCTTAGTTCGTCTGCCAGAACATTTAGTTTTCCTGGCAGGAATTGAGCTTGTAGTTGTATCTGATAGGTCAAGGCCGTGTTCCACAACGCCATGGCTAGTCTGCAAAGGGGGTAGGAATGTGTACCCCCTGCTTGTTTATGTACCACATAACTGTGCTGTTGTCTGACTTTATCATTAATTGTCCTGGATGAAGGTAGTCCTTGAAGGCAGTCAGTGCATTCAGTACAGCTAGCATTTCTTTTTGACTGATATGAAGGTGCATTTGATTTGGGCTCCATTTGCCCTGAATGCACTTCCCTGCCAAATTGTTTTCCTGGCAGGAATTGAGCTTGAAGATGCATTTGGTAAGTCAAAGCTGTGTTCCACAATGCCATGGTTTTGCAAAGGGGGTAGGAATGTGTACCCCCCTGCTTGTTTATGTACCACATAACCATGGTGTTGTCCGTCTTTATCAGTAGTTGTCCTGGATGAAGGTAGACCTTGAAGGCTGTCAGAGCATTCTGTACAGCTGGCATCTCTTTCTGATTGATATGTAGGTGCATTTGATTTGGGCTCCATTTGCCCTGAATGCACTTCCCTGCCAGATGAGCCCCCCCAAGCATGGTCTGACGCGTCTGTTGTTATGGTTTGGGTAGCAGGGGGTGGAGTGAATGTCAGTCCCTTGTTTTGGTGGCAGACCTCTGCCCACCACAGGAACTCTAGTTGCAGCAAGGAATAATAGGAATCATTGTTTCCAGGTTGTGACAATGTTGACTCCATAAACTTTTTAAGTACCACTGAAGTTTCCTCATATGCAGTCTTGCATATGGAATTAGAAGAATGCAGGAGGCCATGTACCCCAAGGCCTGCAGAATTTGTCTTGCAGATAGCAGGGTTTTTGTGGCCACCTGTTTGAAGTAAGTCATCAATTGAATTTGCTTTTCTGGCGTAAGGTAAGCCATCTTGGTAGTTGTATTCAATGTTGTACCCAGGAATGTAATTTTTTGAGAGGGTACCAGTTGCCATTTATTTTCGTTTATGGTGTACCCTAGACAAGTTAGAACCCTTTTTACAAACGCCAGATGCTTTAGAAGAATGTCCTTGTTTTCTGCCTGAATTAGACAATCGTCCAGGTATGGATATATTTGAATATTTCTTTGCCTGCAAAATGCAATTACTGGTGCCAGGCACTTTGTGAAGACCCTGGGCGCAGTAGATAAGCCAAAGGGCAGTGCAGACAACTGGTAATGCAAGTAGCCTGCTTTGAAGCGGAGGTATCTTCTGCAAGATTCCCCAACTGAGATATGCAGGTAAGCCTCTTTCAAGTCTAAAGTTACCAACCAGGCATCTTTGTCTAGAATAGGTAGTAACTGTTGAAGAGTCAGCATCTTGAATTTTGGTATGTTCAGAAATGTGTTTGGAGTGGATAAGTCCAGATTTGGACGCCATGATTTGTCTTTTCTGGGTACCAGGAAATGTCTGGAATAGAAACCTTGTCCCTTTTCCTCTTCTGGTACTGGTTGAATAGCCCCCATGTTCATGAGGGACAGAACTTGTTTCTGGGCCTCTGCCCACTGACTTGTGGGCAGATCTGGCCATCCGTTTGGGATTGGCAAAGTGTGAAAGTGAAATCTGTATCCCTGGGATACTATATTTAAAACCCATTTGTCCTGGATAATACGTTGCCAGTTTTGTGCATGAAGTGCTAGTTTTCCCCCCAAAGGGGTGGCTAAGAGATAAGTGCTTAGTGATCATCAAGGGAAGTCACTGAGACTGTTTACCATAGGGAGGTGCCTTGTTGCTTTCAGATTTGGAGGAGGAGGAGGAGGCACCCCATTGTTTTGTTCTAAAAGTTCCTTGTGACTGAAACCTGGAGCCTTTGGAATGTCTTGATTTGACTTGAGCGGCTCTCAAGGGGACTGGAACGGACCAGTTCTTAGTAGGCCAGTGCCTACTAAATCTTGGAGGTTGCACTTGTAAGAAATCTTTCACAGTTTGCAAAGATTTAGCTTTATCTTCCATTGTTTTTTAACACTTCTTCAGCCTTATTACCAAATAGATGGTCCTGTTGTAAAGGAGCATCCAACAATTTTGCTTTAACATAGTCAGGCAGAGTTTGCTCTTTGAGCCAAGCATGCCTTCTTAGCACAGATGCAGTTACAGCAGCCCTGCAAGAGGCCTCCAAGGAATCAAAACCACACTGCAAAGTATGTTTTCCAACTTGTTCAGCTGAATGCAATAAATCCTGCAATTCTTTACTTTCCACACAGTCAGATATTAACATAATTTTCCGTTTAAGTAGTCCCATGATATGCTGTTGATATTTAAGCATATGAAATTGACAGTTTAAAGCCCAGATTACTAAGGTTGCAGACATGTAAACCTTCTTACCCCATCTATCCAGCGCCCTGGAATCTCTATCAGAAGGAGTAGGATTTTTGGCAGAAGAGGCCTTAACGCCCTTGGGACCCTGAGAAATGGTTTCAAGATCAGCAACAGGGTTTTTGAAAAGGAATTTATGGGAGTCAGGAACCCTGTAGTATCTGTCTGGCTTAGAAGGAGCCGGAGGCAGAGAATCAGGAGTCATACTAGATTCTGAAAAAACATAATCAACAATGTCTAGAACAGGAGGTATAGCCAAAGGCCTATGCTGAGGAAGAAGAAGAAAATCTCCAAGTCTCTTTTTAGATTCAGAGAAATCCTGACTTTCCCGGTGGAAATGTCCCCTTAAGACATGTAAAGTTTCCCCAAAAGAAAAATCCTCAGGGGGAGAGGCAGAAGGAATGGAATCCTCTACATCAGAGTCCTCATAAGTAGGAATAGACAAATCCTGTTCATTAGGAGAGTCAGAAGAAATAGAATCCTGTTCAGAAGATTCATAATCAATGTCTTGCCTAGGCCTCTTAGAAGGATGGGGTTGGCTACCCCTGATCAGAGTAATTAAATCTTCAGCCATTTTGATCATCTGGTTTTTAGGCATAGGGGCCTGCACATGTGGCCCACGCGTCGTTTTTTATAGACATAGATTTAGATTTTGGCCTAAATTTTGAAGATGGCGTTGGTCTAATATACAAATCTGTAGGCCTAAAAACACCCTCAGAAGCCGGTGCCTGTGGCTCCGGACCCATTTAAGGTAGAGACATCCGTGGGTTCCATAACTGAAGCATCTTGCGGCATACCGGACTCCGAATGGGTTTCAGTAGAGGCCTGCAAATCAGAAGTAGCAGGTATCAGGGGCTGCGAAAGCGCCTCACTGAGTACCGGCGACTGGCTTAGGAGAATCGTCGTCGTCGGTTTTGGACCTCGACGGTCTGTCTGTCTTTTTCTTTGCGTTTTTTTAGGTATTCCAGTAGTCGGATTGCTAACCGACATTTCTGGATAGTTAAATCTTGAGACAAAATATTTAGAAGCAAAAATATACCGACGTTTAATCGTGCGTTGATTAAATTTAGCACAAAACCGACAGCAAGGCATGTTGTGGTCAGGGCCTAGGCAAGGAATACAGTACAAATGAAAATCCTTATGAGGTATTTGCTTCCCAAAAGGAATGCAATTATTAACTTTTACTGACATCGGTAAGGAGCAAGAAAACGTTTCCACAACGGGGTACTTAGCTTTTAGTTGAAGACTTTGGTTCTGAAACTCGAAAACGAAAATTTCAGGAATCGGCCGACTGGCACTTGCGAACTGTTTCTGCTTCGGGCACCGTGCGGCAAGAAAGACTGATGTAATGGTGTCGGCTGCATGTTTTATACCCCTGACGACCTGACGTCATGGAAGAAGGGACAGCAACCAACGCAGGACCCAAGACTTTGTTAATCAGGCCGACTGAGGGCAACCCGCCAGCAGATAACCCCAAATGTAATGACAGCAACAGTGAAAAACGAAGAACATCCCCTACAGGAAGAAAGGCTAAAAGGGGTTCCCTATGTTAAAAAGGAAATTATAAGTAGATTACCTAGTAGGCTAAGGGGGAAGGAGGGAGGGAAAGAACACTTCAACAGTGAATATACTCCAACATCTACATTTATTGTAAGTGTACACAACTGTTCTATGTTCTTCGTGTTTCACTGTTGCAGTCCTGACTTGCGGGAAGATTCCCAAAGCCAAAAAGAGGGAGAGAACACCATGCCCTGCAAAATGGCAGTGGTGACTCCTGCTCTGGACCTAGAAAAGGCTGCCAAAAGGTAATGTTTGGTGAAGGTATGCACAGATAACCAGGTGGCAGCTTCCAGGATGTCCCTTAGTAGAGACTCCTTTCAAGAAGGCAGCAAGGGTTGTAGTCCTAGTGGTGTGTGACCTGACAGCCTCAGGTGATTTTTTTTTATGCCATGATGGCTATAAAAGAAAGACAGATAGTGGGAGATCCATTTTGAGTTATTCACTTTAGAAGTTTCCCTCAGAGCCAGGGGCAAAGGTCACAAAGCTAGTCAGATCTTCTCAAGACTCTTGTTTTGTCAAGATAGTAGCAGAGCTGCCTATGCACATCCAAGGAATGAATCATTCTTTCCCCTTTGTTTTGGGGGTTGGGATAGAATGCAGGTAGGTGAACAGCTTAAGTGTCAGTGACCATCCTGGGCATAAAGGAAGGGTTAGTTTTGAAGAAAACCCTGTCTGGATGGAAGATGAGGAATGGTTCCACTGCTACGAGAGCCTGCAGTTCAGAGACCCTCCTGGCTCAGGTAATGGAAAACTGCCCTGCTGCTGGCTAAGTTAGAAACTTCAGTGGGGCAGAGACTACCTGTTCGAAATGAGGCAATGTCAATTTTTGCAGAACAAAGTTAAGGTCTCATGGAGGTGTAAGCTGCCTCCTGGGTGGTCTGATGTGGATGACTCCCTTAAGAAATTGTCTTAACAGAGAATGTGAAAAGATTGGAGGAAGAGCAGGTATGTGGGTTGAAATGGCAGAGGCATGAACTTTAATGGAGAAGTAGGAAAGGCCTTTATCAACCACACTAGCTGGGTAATCTAGAATGGTAATAATCTGGACTGAATCAGGATTTTGGTGCTGCTGCTGACACCAGATGGAAAATCTTTTCCACTTAGCTGAGTATGATTTCATAGTGCTAGGCCTTCTGGATTCCTTAACAATGTCCTGGATCTGTTTGCTTAGGTTACGCTTGTTGCTGAATGATGTGGGGTTATCCAACTTGAAATGGTGAGCATCTGCAGGTTGGGGTGCACCATCCTTCCCTTTGTCCTGACAGAGAAAGTTGACTGTCTGAGGCAGCAGCCATGGACTCTTGATTGGTTAGTTCGAGGAGCAGAGGATACCAGTGCTGCCTGGGCCAGTCTGGAGCTATCAGTAAAAACAAATGAAAAGACCAGTGGTTAGACCACAGCTGAAGATAAAAATGGAATAATCCACGTCAGAAATAAATCACTTGCAGCTTCACAGTAGTGCCTTTATAAACCAGTTGTAACTGAGATGTAGTAGTCAAGGTAGGAAACGGTTCACTTGCAGTTTCACACCACTTTATTAAACAAGAGTAAGCGCTTTCGCGATCTAAGTCAGCTTATCGCTTGAAGAAGCGATCAGCTGACTTAGATCGCAAAAACGCTTACTCTTGTTTAATAAAGTGGTGTGAAACTGCAAGTGAACCGTTTCCTACCTTGACTACTACATCTCAGTTACAACTTTTGGTTTTATAAAGGGCACTACTGTGAAGCTGCAAGTGATTTATTTCTGACGTGGATTATTCCATTTTTATCTTCAGCTGTGGTCTAACCATTGGTCTTTTCATTTTTTTTCACTTGAGGTGTATACCAGGCGTTTATCCAGCTTTTGTTTTCTTTCACGTGTTTCTGGAGCTATCAGTATTGCCCTTAGGCCCTCTTCTCTTATCTTTAGAAGCACTCAGGGGGTAGTAGAGGTATAGGGGGGAATGCATAAATGAAGAGATGAGTCCAAGGGAAGGAGAAAGCATCTGTTCTCCAGGCTGACTTCTGTTTGATCCTGGAACAGAATCTTTTCAGTTGAGCGTTTTCTTTGGTGGCAAAGAGGTCTATCTGTGGGACTCCCAATTTCAGGGCAATGCTGAGAAAAATTTCCCAATGCAGATGCCACTCGTGGGGGTCTGTCAACTTTTGCCTGAGGTGATCTGCTAGAATATTTTGAACCCCTAGAAGGTACTGTGCCAGGACATGCAAGCCCAGAGAGAGAGCAGTTCACCAGACTTGCATTGCAAGGCAGCACAGAGGGTAACAGTGGGTACTCCCCGTTTATGTACTACATTACTGTGGTGGTGTCTATTTTGACCAACAGGACTCCTGTTTCCCATTTGTCCTTGAAAGCTATCAGGCCTTTCTGTACTGCCATAAGCTCTTTCCAGTTTATGTGCCTGTCCCTGAACTGAGCCTCCCATATCCCTTGGGACTGAAAGTGCTGAAAGTGAGTGCACCAGGATGTCTCTGAGGCATCTGTGGTGAGAGTTTGACCCTGGGGAGTGAATGTGAATGGAAGGCCCTGATTTGTCGCACAAGCCTGTACCCACCATGCAAACTCTTCTTTGAGACAAGGGATCGAATGTATCTCGTTCTCTAGGGACTGAGTGCTGGCACCATACATTTCTGAGGTACCACTGTAGTTTCCTCATGTGTTGCCTGGCCAGGGGAACCATGAGGATGCAAGATGCCATGTAGCCCAGTGCTCGGAGAAACTCTCTGGCTGAAATGGAGTGTTTCTGCCAAATTCTTTGAAAGTAGTGGATCAAAAAGGAGATGTTGTCTGGGGGAAGGAAGGCTTTTTAAAGTGAAGGGTCCAGGACCGCACCCTGGAAGACTATCCTGTTGGTTGGAACAGTGTTGGATTTTTTGCAGATTTATCATGAAGCCCAGGGTGGAGAGGAGGTCTCAGATAATGTTCAGATCCTTGTGAACCTCTGATAAATTTGTGGCCTGTATCAGGCTATCAACCAAGTAGGGGTATATCTAGACCCCTCTGGTCCTGCAGAAGGCAACTGCAGGGGCTAAGCACTTGTTGAAAACCCTTGGAGCAGCAGACAACCCAAAGGGCAGTGCTGAAAACTGATAGTGACTGGAACCTGCTCTGAACCTAAGAAAGCTTCTGTGTTTTTTCTAATATCAGGATGTGTAGGTAGGCATCCTTTAAATCCAGAGCAACCATAAATGCTTGTGGGGCTACCATGGGTAAAAGTTTTTGAAGTGTCAACATTGTGTATTTTGGCACCTAGGGAAACTGATTGAGGTTGGACAGGTCTAAGATAGGCCACCAAGAGGCTTCTTTTCTGGGAACCAGGAATAACATGGAGTAGAACCTTTTGCCTTTTTGATGTTATGGAACTGATTCCACTGATCAATGAGCACACAAATTCTGAATTTGAGAAAGGGGTTCTGATTTTTGATTCTCAGGAATATCTGGATAGCCTGAGTGTTTTAAAGGCTCTTTGAAAGTGTGTTTGTAACCATTTGAAATAATGTCTAGAACCCACTTGTCTGAAGTGATGCGAGTCCAGTTTTGTCCGAACAGAGACAGCCTTCCCATAGTCTTGTGAGGGGTGGGGGGTGGGGGTCGGTGAGTCATTGTTGCTCTCCGGCAGAACTCCCTTGCCTGAGGACCATTAGCTGGATCTCTGCACCTGCTGTCACTGCCTATGACCCCTTTCTCTGAGGGTTTTCCTCTGTCTGCTTCTGGGAAGTTCCTGCTAAATCTAGATGGTTGAACTTGGAGGAAGTCTTTCACAGTCTGCACTGACTTAGCTTTGTCCTTCATTCTTTTAAGAAGAGCCTTAGCTTTAGATTCAAAGAGGAATTCCTTGCCAAGGGGAGCATCAAGAAGGTTAGATTTAACATAGTCAGAAAGAGATTGCTTCCTAAGCCACACATGCCTTCTAATAACTGAACCGGTGGCAGCTGCTCAACTAGAAGCCTCCATAGCACCACAGCCACAGTGTAAGGAATGGCTAGCTACTGAGAACTGGAGCGGGCAGAGATCCAAAAGTTCTTTAGAAAGGTTTTTTATTCTCTAAAGAAAAGACCTTTTGTTTTAGCTTATCCAGAATGGTTTCTTGATATTTAATCATGTGAAATTGACACTTGAGAACCTTCACAGTAATGGTAGCTGAGGTATAAACTTTTTTCCCAAATCTCTCAATGGTCCTGCTCTCTTTATCCGTAGGTAAAGAGTTTCTATAGGAAGTGGCTCTAGCCCATTTGGGTCCTGGGTTGACCACCTCTGGAACAGCAGATGGATTTCTGAACAGGTACTTATGGGAATCTGCACCCTGTAGAGCCTGTCTTGTTTTAAGAACGGCTGGCGGAAGAGAGTCAGAATTCAAGGAAGAATCCTGGAAGACATCTTCAATCACCTCTAAAATGGGTGGCATAGCAAGAGGTTTACACTCTGGCATTTCCAGGAATTCAGTAACTCTCTTTTTTGACTGAGGGTATTCCTGTACCTCCCACTGAAAATGTTCCTTCACAGCATGAAGTGTCTCTCCAATGGTGATACCCTGTGTGTGTGTGTGTGTGTGGGGGGGGGGGGCAGATTCTCCTCTGAATCTGAATCCTCAAAAGATGTGAGGGAGGGTCCTTCATCAGAACCAGACCTTCTAGGTCTGAATCCTTATCAGATACAAAAGGGTCTGAAAAGGCTGCAGAAGTAGGATCCCTTTTCCTTTTACCTGGGAAGGCATCCCCAGGTGCTTGTCTAGACCTAACTATGGAGATCAGGTCTTCTGCTACAAATGGTGTCCTGTTGGCATCACTAAGAAAGGGAGCCGGTTGCTCAAGGTGAAGGGCCTGCAGGAGCAGCACTTCTCTTAGGAGTCGCTTTGGCTTTGGGCCTAGAAATGTCTGACATCCTGACGCCTGTCTCCCTTGCAGAAAGATGAACCGGTGTAGGCCAAAGCCGCAAAGTATCATCACTGGGAAGAGTGCGCTCTTTGGAAGCCGAAGCTTGCTAAGCAGCCCCGGACCCAACTGACTAGCTGAAAGCAAGGGCCTGTGCAGAAGTAGAGGGACCCAATGGCATGCTGGACTCTGAATGGGCCTCGACAGAGGCCTGCAGCACCAGCTCAGACACACAAGGGGCTGCAAAAGCACCTCGCCTTCAACAACCATAAGCCTAGAGTGAGAAACAGATGGGGAGTGGTTGTCATCAAAGGGCCTAATCTTAGGTCTCTCTTCTTTTTCCCTCTTATGCCTAGGCTGCTCAACCTCTGGACAATCAGCGGACACCATCGGATGCTGATGAGAAGATTCAAGACTAAGGAATATAGCTAAAATCGTGGCCCTACATCTGATCGTTCTACAATTAAAGTGGGTGCAAAAGCAGTAAAGAGAAACGTCGTGCTCCAGGCCTAAGCAGGTGACACAAAATGAGTGGAAGTCTCTGTCTGGAAATGTTTACAGACAATTATTTACTTCATCTGACATGAGTTTAAAACAAAAGAAAGGAGTTCCTCAATAGGGTACTTATCTTTCCGACAACTTTTCTCTAGTGCGAACAACCAATGTACTGAATACTGCTTCGGGCTCTGACAGCAAGAAAATACTGATTTCATGATGTAGGCTGGCTCCCTATATACTCAAGCATACTGAAGTCGGTTAGGGTGTCCGCCAACCACAAGAGGAGAAAAGCATTTCTCTGGCAGCTGGGACGGCCGAGGGGTCTCACAGCAGGAAATACCACAAGTGAGGACTGCAACACTGAAACACGAAGAACATCACTGTAAAACTGATGGCTTGATTCAAAGTAGTCTCTGAAACAACCTTCGGCATGAATGAGGGCTCTTAATAAGACCCTATCTCTATGGAAGACCAGAAATACCATGAGACCTTGCAATTTGGGTACTCTCCTTGCAAATGTCAGAGCAATGTGAGAAGTTTTCCATGTTATAAATCTTAAAACTATTTGAACAGCCTAAAATTCCAGGAAGGAGCAACCTGTTTACAAGGAGCTCAAAGGTTAAAAAGTCCCTTAAAGAAACTGTTTCACTAAAAACATAGAAGGAAGTGGAGGATCTATATGCAGACACTGAAATGGGTGCAAAATGTACCTTGATAGAGGAGTAAGGAAGGCCATAGGACAGTAAATCACATAAGTATTCTGAGCACAAGCTGTACAAAATCCCCAACAGGGCCCTGGTATTCGTTAAGCACCAGTTAGAAAATCTGCACTTGCTGATACAAGATTTTCTAGTAGTAAGATTTCTTGCCTCCTTTAGTACCTGCTGCACATCCTCTGGAAAGAGGTGCCTAAAGGGAATTAGAAATGAATCAACCAAACAGTTAGTTGAAGTTATTTGAGACAGGGGTGTATTCAAACTCCCACCATCATGTGTGAGCTGGACTAGATTATGAGAAAGCTTGTGGTAAAGTGCCATTGGCCAATTTCATAAGGAGAAAGAAAGTACAGTTGTGTACAGTTACCATAAATGTAGATGTTCGAGTGTATTCACTGTTGCAGTCTTCACACTTGGGTTATCCTGCCAGGCGTAGTCCTCAGTCGGCCCGAATACCAGAGGCTTAGTATTTCTGCGTCAGTTGCTGTCGCTCCAGGACTGACGTCAGGTCGTCAGTGGTACAAAATCAGGCAGCCGATGCCATTACATCAGCTTTTCTTGTCCCAACTGTCAGGAGCCCCCAAATAGGGAGCTAGGTTATGCTGGAAGAACACCACCAGTAGAAAGTAAATACCACAAATTCCCTATAAGGAGAGAAAGAGAGAGAGAGAGAGAGAGAGAGAGAGACAAGGGGGATGGAGGGTGGGAAACCAGGACTGCAACAGTGAATACACTTAAACATCTACATTTATGGTAAGTGTACACAACTGTACTATACTCTTCGTGTTTCACTGTTGCAGTCATCACACACAGGTTGATTCCCAAAGCTGGAGAAAGGGTGGAGGCAGTCAAGAAGACTGGGGGTTGGCTAGGATGCCTGCAAGACTGCTGTGGCAAAGTCTGCCCTGGATATGGAGAAGATAGGCAGGTGTAATTCTTGGTGAAGGTATGAACAAAGTCCATGTTGCGGCCTCCAGGATGTCCCTGGTGAGGACCCCTCTGAGAAAAGCTGCAGAGGTGGAGGTGGCCCCGGTGGAATGCGTCCTGACCTCCTTTGGGGGCGGTTTCCCATGCTGTTTGTAGCAGAAATGGATGCAGTGTGCTATCCATTTGGAGACTGATAGTTTGGATATGGCCTTACCCTCTGCCCTTGCTGTGAAGCTGACTAGCAATTGGTCAGTTTTTCTAAAAGATTTAGTCCTATCAAGATAGAATCTGAGCAGTCTGTGCACATCTAAAGAGTGCAGAATCTTTTCCCTCTTGTTTTGTGGGTTAAGGAAAAAGGTGGGCAAATGAATGGATTGGTTGAGAGCCACACTGGGCACCACTTTAGGCATGAAGAATGGGTTAGCCCTGATGGAGACCCTGTCAGCATGGAAAATGATGAAAGAGCTCTACAGCCATGAGTGCTTGTAGCTCTGAAACTCTTCGAGTTGAAGTGATGGCTAGAAGCAAGGCTGTTTTCCAAGAGAGGAATTTTAACTCTGCTGACGTTGCAGGTTCAAAGGGAGGTAGAGTGAGCTTTTCCAACACAAAGTTAAGGTCCCAAGCTGGTGTAGGAACTCTCCTGGGTGGCCTTACATTGTTAGCCCCAATTAGGAACTGTTTGATGAGAGGGTGTGAGATGAGAGGGTGTGAGAAGAGAGGTGGCTCTGTGCTGTAATGAGCAGAGATGGCGGTTTACCATCATAAACTCGAATCACAGTGGTTCGAGTGCTCATATGAGCGAATCAAAACCACTAAAGTGAAAACGTCGACAGTCCTTAATGTTCGAAAAACAGCAAATCAAAAAGCAGATTCGCTGTTTTTCGAACATTAATGTCGAACAAAAAAAAAAAAGTCCACCACACCTCCCCTACTTTATTCTAACTCCGAGATTGCACTACAGTGGGGAAAAGAACCATTTCCCGATCCCCACTATAGTGCAATCCACCCCAGAATGTCGAACGTGCAATGAGCGAATCTTACTGTGCATTAGCACATTGCACATTTAAACCTTTTTCCGTTGGGCGTTTGCAAACTGCCTTTCGGAAAATTGCTGTTCGCCCTTGTGCAATACGCACATGTAAAGGTAAACCGAGATGGCAGAGGCATGAATTTTAATAGAAGAGAAGGATAGACCCCCGTGTAATAGGTCTGCTAGGTAATCCAGGATGAGAGGTAGGGAGGGCTGTGCTGTGTTGTTTCGGCTCCCTTGGCCCGGGGATCCAGGTGAAAAACTTTTTCCACTTGTCAGCATAGGATTTTCTAGTGCTGGGGCGTCTGGCCTCATGTATAACATCTAGGACTTGTTTGCTTAGGCTGGCAGCTTGAGGAGAGGTCAGGGAATAAGCCAGGCTGCCAGGTTGAGGGTCTGCAATTCGGGATGCATGAATTCTCCATTCTTCTGGGTCAGGAGTGTTGGGATCTGAGGTAGCTGCAGTGGTGACAGGCTGCGTTAGCAGTGGGTACCAGTGCTGGTGTAGCCCGTCTGGGGCAATCACGATTGCCCTTGGTTTTTCCTCCCTTATTTTGAGCAGTACCCTTGAAATGAGTGGTAGAGGGGGAAATGCATAGACTGAGAAGTTTACCCATTGGAAGGACAGAGCATCCACTTTTCAGGCCCTGCTGTCAGTTCCCTGGTGCAGAATTTGCTGAGCTAATGATTGGAGTGGGAGGCAAAGAGGTCCACCTTTGGGGTGCCCCACTTCCGGGTTACAAGGGTGAAGGTTCTGTGGTCTGCCACTCATGTGGGTCTAGCAGGTTTCTGCTTAAGTTGTCTGCCAGAGAGTTTAGGGAGCCTGGCAGGAATTGGGCTAGCACGTGTATTTGCAAGGCTGTGACCATGTGCCAAAGGGTCATGACGAGCCTGCAGAGAGGATAAGAGTGAGTCCCTCCTTGCTTGTTGATATACCACATCATTGTGGTGTTGTCTGTTTTGATCAGTAGAGGCCCCGGGGAGAGTAGAGGTCTGAAAGCTGTCAGGGTCTGCTGAACAGCTAGCATCTCTTTTTGGCTGATGTGCAGATGTACTTGATTTGGGCTACAATGGCCCTGAATGCACCTGCCATCCAGGTGTGCACCCCAGGCACAGTCTGATGCATCTGTGGTGAGGGTCTGTGCGGCGTGGGATTGTGAGAAGGGAAGTCCCTTGTGGTTGCATGCTGCTGCCCACTAAAGAAAATCTTTCCTTAGACAGGGTATCATTGGTATGATAGTTTCTGGGTCTTGAGAGTGTTGACACCAAAGGCTTTTTAGGTACCGTTGGAGTTTCTTCATATGCAGTCTGGCATATGGAATGACTAGAATGCAGGAGGCCATGAATCCTACAGCTTGCAGGATTTTCCTTACGGATAAAGTACAGTTTTGTACCTACCATAAATGTAGATGTTCGAGTGCTAATACAGCTGCAGTCATAAAAGAAGAGTTCTTCTGCCGTCAGGCGGGTCCTCGGTCGGCCGAATTCCAAAGTCTAGGTCCGGCGTCGGTTGTCGTTGCTTCTTCCCTGACGTCAGTGCGACAGGGGTATAAAGGAACCAGCCGACGCCATTTTCTTCAGTTTTTCTTGCCCCAGATGTCAGGTGCCCCCAAAAGGAAGGCAATACATAAATTTGTGAAATAAAGCAATGCAATATAATCAAAATACAGTAGTTGCAAGCAAATACACCATAAATGAATACCCCAATCAAGTTGTATGAGGAGGTGTTAGCCCATTAGCCTGTCCCAAGAGGGGAAGGAGGGAGGGAAACCTGGACTGCAGCTGTATTAGCACTCGAACATCTACATTTATGGTAGGTACAAAACTGTACTATGTTCATCGTGCATAGAGCTGCAGTCATAACAGATGGGTAGAATCCCAAAGCTAAGAAGGGGGGGGTCGGCACTAGGTGGAACTAGGAGGAGCCAGGATGCCCTGCAAGACTGCAGTGGCAAAGCCTGCTCTAGTTTTGGAGTATAATGGTAGGTGCTAGTGCTTGGAGAAGGTATGCACAGAACTCCAAGTGGCTGCTTCCAAAATATCTTTGGTAGGAACTCCTCTGAGGAAAGCTGCGGAGGTAGCTGTGGCCCTTGTGGAGTGAGATCTGATGCCTGTAGGTACAGTTTTGCCATGAAAAGAATAGCAAAAGCATATGCAGTGGGCTATCCATTTTGAGATTGTCTGTTTGGAAATTGGCTTTCCTTGAGCTCCTACAGCATAGGACACAAAGAGCTCTTCTGATTTTCTGAAAGGCTTTGTTCTGTCCAAATAATAACGCAGTTGTCTGTGGATGTCCAAGGAATGTAGTAATCTCTCCCCTTTGTTTTGAGGATTAGGATAAAAGGTAGGTAAGTGTATGGTCTGATTCAAAGCTACCCTGGATACCACTTTAGGCATAAAGGACGGGTTGGTTCGTAAGGAAACTCAGTCCTGATGGAAGATGATAAAAGGCTGCACAGCCATGAGAGCTTGTAGTTCTGAAACTCTACGAGCTGAGGTAATAGCCAGAAGGAAAGCTGTTTTCCATGATAAATATTGCAAATCTGATGAGGCAGCTGGCTCAAAGGGAGGCAAGGTCAGTTTTTCCAGAATGAAATTGAGATCCCAAGCAGGTATTGGTTGTTTCCTTGGGGGTCTTAGATTCTTAGCCCCTCTGAGGAACTGTCTTAAGAGAGGGTGAGAGAATAAGGGTGGATCAGTGTTGTATTCTGCAGAAATGGCTGAGGCATGGATTTTGATGGAGGAGAATGAAAGTCCACTGCTTAGCAGCTCAGCTAGATACTGTAGTATTTGAGGTAAATTCAGTTTTCCAGGATCCTGACCCTTTTTCTCATTCCAGACACAAAACCGTTTCCATTTTGCGGAGTAAGCTTTTCTAGTTGACGGCCTTCTAGACTCCAAAATTACATCCTGCACCTCCTTGGAGAGTAGGGTCTGTTGCGATGCTAAGGAATCTTCCATGCGGCTAGATTGAGTGTTTTTAGCTGGCTGTGAAGAGTTTTGAAGCTGTGCTGAGTCAGGAGAAGAGGCATTAGAGGCAGGGTCCATGGTGGGGAATGCGTCAGGCTCCTCAGGAGTGGGTACCAGTGTTGTCTTGGCCAGTCTGGAGCAATGAGAATCATCTTTGGTCTGTCTGCTCTGGTTTTCAATAGAACTTTGGGCAGCAGAGGAAGAGGTGGGAAGGCATAAACTGTCATTGATGTCCAATTGAAAGAGAGAGCGTCCACTTTCCAGGCCTTTGGATGGAAAATCCTTGAGCAGAATTTTGTCAATTAGCGATTTTTGTGGGAGGCAAAGAAATCTATGTCTGGCCTTCCCCATGCTTGGATTATTTCTGTAAAAACTTTTGGATGCAACTTCCATTCGTGTGGGTCTGTCATATTTCTGCTTAGGTTGTCTGCCAGCGTGTTTTCCTTGCCTGGCAAGTACTGTGCTTGTAGTTCGATTTGTAAGTCCATGGCCATGTTCCAAAGGGACATGGCCAGTCTGCATAGGGGGTATGAATGTGTTCCTGTTTGTTTATGTACCACATAACTGTGGTGTTGTCCGTTCTTATCAATAGTTGACCTGGTTGCAGAAGGTCTTTGAAAGCTATAATAGCATTTATTACTGCTAGCATTTCCTTTTGATTGATGTGAAGGTGCTTTTCTTTTTGGGACCATTTGCCCTGAATGCACCGATCTGCCATGTGCACCCCCCAGGCGTAGTCCGAGGCGTCTGTTGTGATGACTTGATTTGTTTGAGGCTTGCTGTATGGAAGACCTGTGTTTGTTTGGCATGCTTGAGCCCACCACAGAAATTCCTTTTGTAGACATGGAATAAGTGGTATTATTGTTTCCAAACTGTGGCTGTGTTGAGACCATAGGTTTTTCAGGTGCCATTGAAGTTTTCTCATATGCAGCTTTGCACATGGGATTAGTAAGATGCAAGATGCCATGAATCCCAGAGCCTGCAGGATTTTCCTTGCAGTCAGCCTGGTGCAATTTGCTAGTGTTCTGAAGTATTGAGTTAGTTGCCCCTGCTTCTCTGGCATAAGGTAGGCCATCTGGCACCCAGGAAAATTATCTTTCGAGAGGGTATTAGCCTTGATTTCTTTTTGTTGACTGTGTATCCCAGAGAGTTCAACAACATTATTACATAAGCCAGATGCTTCAGAAGAATGTGCTTGCTGTCCACTTGGAACAGGCAGTCGTCCAGATAGGGGTATATTTGTATCCCTTGAAGTCTGCAGTAGGCAATTACTGATGCCAGGCATTTCGTGAATACTCTGGGCGCAGTAGATAAGCCAGGGCAATGCAGAGAATTGATAATGGGTTGAACCTGCAAGAAATCTGAGGTATCTTCTGCAATTTTGTCTGATTGGGACATGCAGGTATGCCGCCTTGAGGTCCAATGTTACCAGCCAAGACTCCTTGCCCAGCATGGGAAGAAGCTGCTATAGAGTGAGCATCTTGAATTTTGGTACAAGTAGAAATCTGTTTAGGATGGATAGGTCAGAATAGGTCTCCAATCTTTTCCCTTCCTTGGTACCAGGAATAGTCTGGAATAAAAACCTTGACCTTGTTCGTGCGTAGGTACCTCTTGAATAGCTTTCATGTCTATAAGATCTGTAATTTGCCTTTGTGCCTCTGCCCTTTGATTGTGTGGCAGGTTTGGCATGCCTCTCATTTTTGGAAGGGTGTGAAAATGGAATCTGTAGCCTCTGTTTATAATGTCCAGGATCCATTTGTCTTTTGTAACATGCCAATTTTTTGAAAATAATGCCAGTTTTCCTCCTAAGGGTGCTGCCATTTGAGTCTTGCTTGGCATGCAAAGGGGAAGTCATTGGGCTTGCTTTCTGAATGATTGCGAGTTATCCTCACCACCTCTTTGTGTAGGAGCTTGCCATTGTCTGCCTCTAAACGATCCTTGGGATTGTCCTCTGCCCCTCGGGCGCCTGTATCTACCTCTTTGGGGTCTGTCCGTGGCTGGAAAGGACCAATTTTTGGAAGGCCAATTTCTACTGAATTGTGGGGGTTGTACCTGTAGAAAATCTTTCACAGTTTGCATTGATTTAGCCTTTTCCTCCATTTTCCTTAAAACCTCCTCAGCATTAGCACCAAATAATACATCCTTTTGTAGAGGGGCATCTAGTAATTTAGCTTCGACATGATCAGGCAAGGTTTGTTCCTTGAGCCAGGCATGTCTACATATGACTGATCCTGTAACAGCAGCTCTACATGAGGCCTCTAGAGCATCAAAACCACATTGTAAGGTATGCTTACCCACTTGTTCTGCACTATGCATCAAATCCTGCAACTCCTTCAAGTCTGGTTGTTCAGGTTGTGACATTTTACTTTTCAATTGTGATAACAAAAACTGTTGGTATTTTAGCATATGGAACTGACAGTTTAAGGCCCTCATGGTTAAAGTAGCCGAGGTATATACCTTTTCCCCTCACCTTTCTAAGGATCTGGAATCTCTCTCGGAAGGTAATGGATTTTTAGCAGTGGAGGCCTTAATTCCCTTGGGGCCTTGTGAGATGGTTTCTGGGTCAGCAGCATGGCTTTTGTATAGAAATTGGTGTGAGTCAGGAACCCTGTAGTACCTGTCAGGCTTGACTGGGGCTGGAGGCAGAGAATCTGGGTTAAGGCAGGCCTCCGAGTAAACATCATCTAGGATGTCCAAGACAGGAGGTATAGCCAGAGGCCTGTGCTGCGGTAGCAAGAGAAATTCCCTAAGCCTTTTCTTGGAATCTGAATAATCTTGGCCTTCCCAGTGGAAGTTCTTCTGCCGTCAGATGTAATGAGCAGAGATGGCAGAGGCATGGATCTTGATGGATGAGAAGGAGAGGCCTTTGTCCAGCATCTCAGTTAAATATTGTAGTATCTGAGGAATGTTTGGGACATGAGGGTCAAGGCTGTGAGTTTGGTTCCAGGCACAGAATCTCTTCCATTTATCCGAATAGGCTTTCCTGGTACTAGGCCTTCTGGCCTCCAGAATGACATCCATAACAGCTTTGGAGAGCGGCACTGCTTGCTTGACTAAGGAATCTTCCATGCAGCTAGGTTTAAGGTCTTTAGCTGGCTGTGTAGTATCTGATTGTTGTGCTGAGTCAGCAGATGTGGGATTTGAGGCAAAATCCAGGGTGGTCCTTGTGCTAAGTTCTTTAAGATTGGGTACCAATGCTGGCGTGGCCAGTCTGGTGCAATCAGGATCATCTTTGGCTCTTCTTGCCTGGCTTTTATGAGTACCTTTGGCAGGAGAGGTAGTGGTGGGAAAGCGTATACTTGTTGGTTTTTCCAGCTGAATGAGAGGGCATCCACTTTCCATGCTTGTGGATGGTAACTCCTTGTGCAGAATTTCTGTAGCTGGCAGTTCATTGGGGATGCAAAGAGATCTATGTCCGGGCTCCACCATTTCTGTGTTATCATTCTGAATATTTGTGGATTTAATTCCCATTCATGGGGATCCATGATGTTTCTGCTTAAGTCGTCTGCCAGTGTGTTTTTCTCTCCTGGCAGGAATTGTGCTTGCAGATGAACTTGATAGTTTAGAGCTGTGTTCCACAAGGTCATGGCTTGCCTGCAGAGGGGATAGGAGTGAGTGCCTCCTTGCTTGTTTATGTACCACATAACTGTAGTGTTGTCTGTCTTTAGTAGTAGTTGTCCTGGATGCAGCAGGTCCTTGAAAGCTATAAGGGCATTTTGTACAGCTAGCATCTCTTTTTGATTGATGTGAAGATTCCTTTGTTCTGCGGGCCACTTGCACTAAATACAGTTGCCTGCCAACTGTGCTCCCCAGGCGTAATTCGATGCATCTGTTGTCAGTGTTTGCCTGGCTGTGGTTTGAGTAAAAGGCTGTCCCTTGTTGAGGTGACAAGCTTGAGCCCACCACTGAAACTCCTGTTGAAGGCAATGAATTAGTGGTATAACTGTTTCCAAACTTTGACAGTGTTGAGACCATACTTTCTTTACGTACCATTGTAGTTTCCTCATATGCAGTCTGGCATATGGAATTAGTAGTATGCAAGATGCCATGTAACCCAAGGCCCGCAGAATTTTTCTTGCAGGGAGCTGGGTCTTTGTTGCCATCAATTGAAAGTATTGAGTCAGTTATACTTGCTTGTCTGGCGTGAGATAAGCCATCTGGGCCGTTGTGTTCAAGCTTGCACCCAGGAATATTATCTCTTGTGAGGGCACTAGTTTTGATTTCTTTTCGTTTACTGTGTACCCCAGGCAACTTAACTTTTTTTTACAGATGCTTTAGAAGAATGTCCTTGCTCTCTGCTTGAATCAGGTAGTCGTCCAGGTACGGATAAATTTGAATTCCTTTATGTCTGCAAAATGCAATTACTGGTGCCAGGCACTTTGTGAAGACCCTGGGCGCAGTAGATAAGCCAAAGGGCAGTGCAGAGAATTGGTAGTGCATTGAACCAGCTATGAATCTGAGGTATCTTCTGCAGTTTTGTCCGATAGGGACATGCAGGTATGCCTCCTTGAGGTCCAATGTCACGAGCCAAGCTTTCTTGCCCAGCATGGGAAGAAGCTGCTGTAGTGTCAACATTTTGAATTTCGGAACATCCAGGTAAGTGTTTAGAGAAGAAAGATTCAGAACGGGCCTCCAGACTTTGTCCTTTCTGGGAACCAGAAAGAGTCTTGAGTAAAATCCTTGTCCTTGCTCCTGTGGTGGTACCTTTTGAATAGCTCTCATATCCATGAGTGCTGTAATTTTTTTTGGGCCTCTGCCCATTGATTTGGTGGAAGATTTGGCATTCCTTTTAACCTTGGCAGAGTGTGAAAGTGGAACCTGTAACCTTGAGATACAATGTTGAGAACCCATTTGTCTTTGGTGATCATATGCCAATTGTGATAGAAAAGTGCCAGTTTTCCTCCCAAGGGGGCTGCCAAGAGAGAGTTGTTTGGCAGCTGCAGTGGGAAGTCATTGGGGCTGCTTTTTATATGGCTGGGGCCTGTCTTCCCCTTCTTTCTGGCCTGATGCAGCCAATTGTCGAGGCCTGTAAGGGTCTTGTGGTTGACCTCTACCTCTTGGACGTCTGTATCTGCCCCTTTGAGGTCTGTCTGTAACTGGAAAGGACCAATTCTTAGTTGGCCAATTTTTGTTAAATCTAGGAGGCTGAACCTGTAAGAAATCCTTCAGCGTTTGCATAGATTTTGCCTTAGCCTCCATTTTCTTTAATACCTCTTCTGCCTTAACTCCAAATAACACATCCTGCTGCAAAGGTGCATCCAATAATTTTGCTTTAACATGATCTGGCAACGTATGTTCTTTTAACCAAGCACGTCTTCTAATGACAGAGCCTGTAACTGCTGCTCTACAGGAGGCCTCTAAAGAATCAAAACAACATTGCAAAGTATGTTTTCCCACCTGTTCAGCTGCATGCAATAAATCCTACATTTCTTTAAAAGCAGGAGGATCCGAATCTGGGGGCATTTTTTGTTTCAACTGATACAGTAAAAATTGCTGATATTTTAGCATGTGAAACTGGCAATTTAAGGCCCTCATTGCTAAAGTTGCAGACGTATATACTTTCTTTCCCCATCTGTCTAATGCTCTGGAATTAGTCAGAGGGAACTGGATTCTTGGCTGATGAGGCCTTAACCCCTTTGGGTCCCTGAGAAATAGTTTCAGGGTCAGCAACAGGGCTTTTGTACAGAAATGTGTGTGAGTCAGGGACTCTGTAGTATTTGTCAGGTTTAACTGGGGCTGGAGGTAAGGAATCAGGATTTAAGCTGGATTCAGTATACACATCATCCACAATATCTAATACTGGCGGAATAGCAAGGGGTCTGTGTTGAGGTAATAAAAGGAAGTCTCTGAGCCTTTTCTTGGATTTTGAGTAATTATGGCCTTCCCAATGGAAATGCTCCCTCATGGCATGCAAGGTTTCCCCAAAGTAGTAGTCCTCAGGCGGAGAGGCTGATGGAATCGACTCCTCAGCATCGGAATCCTCATAAATGGGTAAAGAATATCCTAGGTCTGAGGATGAATCTGAAGAGATGGACACCTGGTTGGATGAGTCGTAGTCTGCATCCTGTCTAGGCCTTTTATCAGGAGGGGGATGGGACCCCCTGATCAGAGTGATTAGGTCTTCGGCCATTTTGAGCATTTGTTTCTTAGGCATGGAGGCCTGTGTTGGAGAATGCTGTATTTGTTTCTTTGATTTTAAAGGTGGTTTAGACTTAGCAGAGGGTTTAATGCTTAACTGAGTAGGTCTGAAAACACCCTCTGAAGCTGCGGGTAGCTCAGCTACTCAGGATCCCTCTGAAGGGTTAGTTTCGGTAGGCTGAATAACTTGTGCGTCCGAAGGCCCAGCCATCTCCGCGTGGGAGTCAGAGGCAGCCTGTGGTTCTACAGAAGCGGTCGTCAGGGGCTGCGAAGGCGCCTCGCTGAAAACCGGAGAACCGGCGACTGGCCTAGAAGAGGCTTCGTCGTCAGTTTTGGGCCTCGGATGCCTATCCTTGTATCTGCGCTTTTTATGTATTCCGGTTGTCGGAAGTTCCGACGGCATGGTATAATTGAATTTTCTACCAAAATAATGTTGGGCAAAATCAAACTGACGTTTAATAGTGCGCTTGTTAAACCTAGCACAAAACCGACAACCAGTGACGTCGTGGTCTGGGCCTAGGCATGGGATACAATAAGAATGGAAATCCTTATGAGGTATTTGCTTCCCACAAGAAATGCATTTATAAACTTTTACTGACATCGGTCTGAGGCAAGAAAAAGTTTCCCCAACGGGGTACTTAGCTTTGTAGAAGACTTCGGTTCTGGATTCAGAATGAAAATCTCAGGAGACGGCCGACCGGTACTTGCGAACTGCTTTTGCTTCGGGCACCGCGCAGAAAGAAAGACTGAAGAAAATGGCTTCGGCTGCATCTTATATACCCCTGTCGCACTGATGTCAGGGAGAAGGCGACAGCAACCGACGCCGGACCAAGACTTTGGAACTCAGGCCGACTGGGGAACCGCCTGATGGCAGGATAACCCAAGTGTAATGACTGCAGCAGTGTAACACAATGAACATCTTGCTTTCTGGCCTCTGCCCACTGGTTTGGAGGAAGATCTGGGAACCATTTAGGGGTTGGCAAAGTGTGGAAGTAAAATTTATATCCGTGGGACACTATGTTGAGGACCCATCGGCTGTTGGTAGAGGCCCAGTTGTTTGCATGGAAGGAGAGTTTTCCTCATAGGGGAACAAGCAGGTGGGCAGAGGTAAGGGGTGGAGGTGTAAAGTCATTGTGAATTCTTACCATAAGAGGGTGGCTTAGCACTCCCTGATTTTGAAGAGAAGGAACTCCATTGCTTAGATCTCTGCATTCCCTGGGACTGTCTTCGGGGTCTGCTTCCCCAGGGTCTGGGCTAAGCAGGGCTGGAAAGGACCAGTGCTTAGAGGGGCAATGCCTACTGAACCTCGGAGGCTGGACCTGTAAAAAAAATCTTTAAGACCTCTTTCTTCTGCCTTGGTACCAAACAAATTGCCTTTGTTCAATGGTGCATCCAATAATTTGTATTTGACATGGTCTGGCAAGGTCTGTTCCTTAAACCAAGCATGTTTTCTAAAGACAGAACCAGTGACTGCTGCCCTGCAAGATACTTCTAGGGCGTCAAAGCCACAATGCAAGGTGTGCTTAGTAACTTGGCTTGCAGAATGCATAAGCTCTTGTAATTCTTTACTTTCTGCACAAGCAGGAAAGGAATATATTTTTTGTTTGAGAAGTTCCATGGTATGCTGCTGATATTTCAGCATGTGGAACTGACAATTTAGTGCTCTAATAGCAAGAGTTGCAGGGGTGTAAACTTTTTTACCCCATCTGTCTAAAGCTCAGGAATCCCTGTCTGAAGGGGTGGGATGCTTAGCGGAGGTTGCTTTAATTCCTTTAGGTCCTTGGGAGATGACCTCTGGGTCAGCAGTAGGATTTTTGAAAAGGAATGTGTGAGAGTCAGAGACTCTGTAGTATATGTCAGGTTTCCTGGGAGCAGGAGGAAGGGTGTCAGGAATCAAACTGGATTCCATAAAAACATCATCCACAACACCCAGGACAAGAGGAATGGCTAAAGGTCTGTGCTGTGGTAAATCTAAGAATTCCCTGAGTCTCTTTTTTGATAGTCCTGACATTCCCATTGGAAATGCTCCCTTAAAGTATGTAGGGTTTCACCAAATGAAAAATCCTTGGGTGGAAAGGCTAAAGGAATGGATTCCTCTGCATCAGAATCCTAATAAGCAGAGATGGGTTGCATGTCTTCATATTCAGAAGCATCAGAGTCATTGGACTCCTGTTCAGATAAAACTACTGAGGACAAGTCTCTTTTTCTTTTGGAAGGGGTAGCCTGGCTTCCCCGAATGAGCATAATAAGGTCTTCTGCCATTTTAAGCATTTGAGATTGGGGCTTGAAAGCAGGTGCCTGAGCTTGGGTCGTTGTTTTTTTGGGTGTAGTTCATACCTTTTGCCTTAGAAACTGGGTAGTTTTAGAAAGAACTGAAGACGCAAAAGAAGTCTTCGGTTTGTGTCGAGTATCGGTAGTGCAAAGAATTTCCTCGGAAGTCGGTGCCTGCTCAGTGGCTCTGGACCCACCCAAGGTAGAGACATCCACAGGATCCTTAGTCAAAGAAGAGTCTTGAGGCATACTGGACTCGGAAAGGGTCTCTGTAGCGGCCTGCAAATTCACAGAGGGGGCATCAGGGGCTGCTAAAGCGCCTTACTGAGGACCGGAGAACTGACAACTAGCTTAACAGAAGCGTCATTGGCAGTTTTGGACTTGTGCGGTCTGTCTCTGTCTTTATCCTTACGTTTTTTTTTTCCGGAAGATCGGTAGTTGGATGGCTTACCGAAGCCATATCGGAATTTGAGGACTGAGAGCGAAAATATCTAGCTACAATAATGGCCGACGAAGTATAGTTCTGGTGTTGAACAAAGCATATAAGCGACAGCGTGGTCTGGGCCTAAACAGGTGACACAGTAAGAATGAAGTCTCGGTGTGGTATTTGCTTTCCACAGGCGAGACAATTGTTAACTTTTTCTGACATCGGTTAGAGCAAGAAAAAAGGGATCCCCAACAGGGTACTTAGCTTTAGAAGACTTCAACTCCAACTTCAACTCGGAAATGAAAACTCAGGTAGCGGCCGACCGGCAGTTGTGCGAACTGCTTCTGCTTCGGGCTCCTCGGTAAGAAAGACTGATGTAATGGCGTTGGCTGCCTGATTTTACACCACTGACTACCTGACGTCAATCCTGGAGCACCAGCAACCGACGCAGAAATACTAAGCCACTGGTATTCGGGCTGACTGAGGGCTACCCCTGGCAGGACAACCCAAGTGTGATGACTGCAACAGTGAAACACGAAGAACATCCAATGCTACCTGGGCCAAAAGGGAGTCACCATAATGATTTTTGGAAAGCCCTTCTGAATATTTAGAATTCATACAGATAACAGTGAAAATGCATAAAAGAACATTCCCACCCATGGGAATGAAAGTGCATCCATTTTCCAGGCTTGCCTGCAAGGAGACAAAAAACAAACAAAATTGTCCAGCACTCCAATAGTGAGGTCAAATCATAATAAACTCTTTATTGTTAAAACAGCCCAAATAATTCACTGCATAATAATGCAGCCAACAAAACAGTAAACACCATCAAAATAATAAACAGATACTATGGCCTTCATCAGTGTATACTAAGAATATAAAATGCAATAAATATACAGTCACCTGTTCCACCTATTCCTGACAGGATTGGATAATTACAATCTTTAAAACCTGGTGGGAATAATCCTCCAAGTTTAATGATCCAATTATTTTTCTTATTTAATACACTATGCCATCCAGCTTTGTTATTCCTGTCCCCACAATTTTATCAATAACAACAAATTGTGCAGTGGGATGTTTAACAGTGTGTTTATAAAGTACATTGGATACTCGTTCGTTCCTGATGTCACTTACGTGTTCAGAAATCCACATTCTAAGGGGACGTGAAGTTTGTCCCACATAGAAAGCAGAACAGGTACATGTGGCTAGATAAACAATCCAATCAGTACTGCAGTTACCAAATATGTAAATATCATAAACTTTTGGAATACTCTTGCTGGCAAAATGCTTACTCTTCAATACACATCTACAAAAAGTACAAGAAGCACAAGGAACACAGCCCACCAATATCCCACCATCAATCATAGTATGGTCTGCCTATGGTAAATTTTGTTCTTATAATGATTAAAAAGCCACCCAATGTTTTGCCCCTTTGGAATAAGAGGCATATTGGCGTCAAAATGTCACATAACTTGTCATCTGAAAACAAAATATTCCAATGTTTTTGTATTAAATCCATAAAGCTAGCGGTATTACAACCATTACTGGTAATAAAACCAATGGTATTTTCTCCCCTATTATCTCTTTGTTGGTATTTTAACAATAAAGATCTATCATGGTTTTGTACCGAATGACTAGTTTCAATAATATAGTCCTTATTATATCCTCGATCACAAAACCTGTTAACTAGGTCATTTTGCCATAACTTAAATGCTTCATCAGATGAACAAATCCTGTGAATATGTAAAAATTGAGATTTGGGGATACTGTGTATAATACATCTCAGGTGGCAGCTAGAAGCATGTAATTAAGTGTTAAACATTGGATGTTTCTGGCAAACACTGCTATCTAGAGTGCCATCACTTTTACAAATAACCTCAACATTCAAAAAAGAAATCTGATCACATCATAATGTACTGTAAACTGAATAGTCCACTTATTATCATTCAAGTATT
This sequence comes from Protopterus annectens, assembly GCF_019279795.1. Lineage (NCBI taxonomy): Eukaryota > Metazoa > Chordata > Ceratodontiformes > Protopteridae > Protopterus > Protopterus annectens. The sequence continues at coordinate 500,376,894 of NC_056745.1, forward strand.
GAACAAATTCAGTTAATCAGTATCTGATCTCCATACCATCTAGCAATCATCCAAATACCTATGCCATATATTAATCTCATCCAAAAATAGATTATGGTTCACATCATATATTATTTGTTCCTCAAGGCGGCCCACAAATAGGTCAGCATAAATGGATGGAAAAGAACCACCCACAGATGTCACCTTTAACTGTAAATAGCACTCATCATTAAAATAGAACACATTCTTATTAAGTACATGTTCAGTTAGACACAAGAGAAAGGTGTTGAAACCAGGATTATACAATGGAATATGATAAAGCCAATATTCCAAGGCCATCAAGCCTGCCCAGTGTGGTATGTTTGTGCACAAAGCTGCAAAATCCAAAATATACATAATCCATCCTGGTTCTAACTGCATATCAGAAATTATGTTCAAAAACAACGCACTGTCCTCGATCCTTGCTCTAACCTCCTGTAATAATGGTTTGAGATATCTGGTGAAAAAGCTGATAATGGCTCATTTAAAAACCCATTTCCTGAAACTATGGGTCTACTCGGTGGTTTATGCAAGTCTTTATGTATTTGGGCAATAGGTAGTTGTTGAGGGAAGGGAACCAGTACATTTAAATGGAAGGCCACTTCCTTGCTGATAATGCCCTCATCTAAAGCGGATTGAAGAAATTTATCAATCTCAGCTTTAAATTCATGAGTAGGATCTATGGACATTTTAATATAAAACGTAATAGTTGTCTCTGGGCTTCTTCTAAACACACAGACCAGTCCATTACAACTATGGCACCTCCTTTATCAGCAGGAACAATGACTATACTGGTTTTATTTTGGAGATTAGTTAAGGCCTGAGCTTCCAATTTGGTTAAATTATTTCTTGAAGAACCTATACCTGACCCAAACCTGAAATGTAGATCTTTGAGAACACACTGCTGGAATGTGGCAACATGTTTATTCATAGGTAGATTAAATTTGGACTTATGAAATCTAAACTCGGTCTGAAGATCCTGTTAATAGTTACTAATGCCAAAATGTAACCTTAAACTTAATCTACAGAATGAAATCACATCATTGGCAAAAACATCTTCAGACAAAAAAAAAAAAAAACCCGGATTTCCACATCAGACAATGACACTGAAGAGATATTATGTACATTACAAATGCTGCTTAGTGTGATACAAGTAGGTGTAACAACGTTTCTGAACTGGGAACCCAATTTATGCTTTCTACCACCCCTTCTTCTAGTCCTAAAGGGTTGTCTAACCTTCATTTTCTGAGAGCTGGTGATTCTTGCCTGTGTTCATTTTCAGTGCCAGTCACAGTGGAGGAATTATCCCCAAAAGCCTCACTGGTACCGCCCCCCCCCCCAAAAAAAACAGATTTTTTGCCTTTTCCCTTTAACAGGAGTATGTCCTGGATCACAATTAGAAAATTTCACACTTTTCTGTTGGCCAAATGGCCTACCCTGCTTATAATCCTAATATCCCTGTTAAATTTGTGAATTTCTCTCTCTTTCAGTTGTTTCTTTTGAAAACAATTTTTAAATATGGGCTGATTTTCAAATAGTTTAACCTCATCACATATTTTTGTAATTTCAGAAATAGAATGGCCAACACTTTGTTCACACAAAGCAAGTAGTATATTAACAAAATGTATATTTTGGTCTAGTTGAGGAGTTCTACAGGCCTTGCACATTCAACCCCACTGAAACTAACCCACAAGTGAAGTTTGAAATGTCTGTAAATACAGACTGGCTTGGGAGATGAAGAGAAAGGGTAAGACCTGGATTTGTTTGTAAAGTTAGTCTTCACTAGTGCAGGTCTCCTTTTTACAAAGTCCAAGACTGGAATCCGAAATTCCAGACAATGCAAATCTTGGGTCCTTGTGTTTTTCAGAGACCACTGAATCTTTCTCAAGTGCAACCTAGCAGGAGGAATGATGAGAATCGTAGAGGCCATGAAACCCAGAATCCAAAGATATTTTCTGGCTGAAGTCTGAGAATGATTTGAGAAACTCAGGAAAGTTCCCAGGTAAAAATCCATTGTCTCTTGTTTCAAAAAGGCCTTTTGTTGCAAGGTACCTATTAGGGAGCCTAGAGGGACAATCACATGTGAAGGGATCACGGAGGATTTCTAAAGATTTATCTGGAACTCCAGACTGATATGAAAAGAAGAAAATTATTGTAATGGCTCCTGACATCTGGGAAAAGACTCTGCAAAGATGAGTAAGTTGTCTAAGTAAGGAAATATGTGAATGCCATTTGGTCTGCAATGACCTACGACTGGAGCTAGACATTTTGTAATCACCTTTGGAGCTGTAGACAACACAACGGGTAATGCAGAGAACTGATAATGTGACCCACACACAGAAAACCGGAGAAATTTCCTGAAGCCTTTGGTTTTGGGAATTTGATGGTATGCACCTTTAGAATTTCATGTTATCGTAACACTTCCCTGGGGAATAAGAGTTAAGAGGTTTTGAAGGGTCACCATGTTGGATTTTGGAATTTTTACATTTAGATTTAGAAAGTAAAGATGAAGAACTGGTCTCTTAAGTAGACTCTTTGTCATCAATAACATTCTGGAATGGAAGCTTTTGCCCCTTTGACTTAATGACACTGGTTCTATGACCTCCTAAAGTAAGTGCTTGAAGAACCTGAGAAAAAGTTCTGTTTGGTTCAGAGGGTGGGGAGAAACTACCTTGAAAGGAGGTATTTGCACCTAGTAACAAATGTATCCCTCCTGAACCACTTTTACCACCCTTGAGTCAGAAACAATGTGTTGCCAAAGGGGAATGTACAGAGCCAGATTTTAGAACAAATGTTGACAGATGGGTGCAGGAGGGGGTGGAGGTGGTGGAAAGAATGCTGACTAGCAGAGGGACCTTATCTAAAGCTAAATTTAAAATTTCAGACTTTACCTCATCAGAAAACATTTTGATTATGTATTAGGTATACCTCCTCAATACTGTAGCAGTGGTCCTAGACACAGTAGCTGCACAATCACACACACTCCTTAAGGCATGTTCTGACACTTGAGAAATCTTAGAAACAATGAAATTTAGACATGCACTACCTTCAGAAGGAAGTGTGGTAGTGTACAAAAATGCACAAACTCCCACAGAAGAGTCTGACAGTTAAGAATTCTATAAGTCAAATTGGAAGAAAGAATAGTTGTGCAAAATCTTGCCATAACCATAGATGCCCTTCTCTTCCATGTTGCAGTAATCTTACTGTGGGATCCTCTACCTCAGGTATCCCAAACGTCGGCTCCTATGCAAAAGCTCAAGCCTGGTTGCTGCTAGCGCGTGGGACGTTACACGCAGGGCCATAAACTAGGGGACCTTAAATGTGACGTCTGCATGCACAGACCTCAGAACTGACTGCCCAATTGGACAGTAGTCTAGCTAGTGCCAATTATGTCCTCTACACAGGTGAAATGTACTAAATTGCCCAATCTGACCCAAGTCTAGGTAGTTCTCAATGATGCCTTCTAGACAGGTGAATGTCATAAGGGGAGAGGATAGGTGGGACGGAAGGAATATTGCAATATGGAAGAGTAGGGCATCTATGGTTATGGTAAGATTTTACACAACTATTCTATGTCCTTCTATTCTCATGATGCAGTATTCTTACTGTGGGAGAGTACCACACCTCGAGGAGGAGGAGGAAGGGTGGAGGAAGAGGAAGCAGATTCTAGGAATTCTTGCAGGATTGCCCTTGCAAACCCTGCCCTGGCTCTGGAAATATGTACTGAGGACCTGGTGGCTGTCTCAAGGATGGAAGTAGTGTCCAGGAATTTGAGGAAGGCTCCAGAAGAAGCTATAGCTCTTGTAGAATGTGCCCTGACCCCATCAGGTAATTGCTTCCTATGATAGGAATAGCAGAAACAGACAGTTTTCTTGGATACTGTCTTGCCCAGGGCCCTGGGATGAAATGACACAGAGCTAATTAGATTTCCTGATGGTCTTGGTTTTGTCCAAGTAAAACCTTAGTTGTCTGTGGACATCCAGGGAGTGTAGTATTCTCTCACTGTCACTTTTGGACGATAGAAAGAAGGTGGGTAAATGAAAGGACTGGTTTAGTGATAGTTCACTGACCACTTTGGGCATGAAGTGGGGGCTGGTGCAGTGCGCAGCGTTACCCTGTCCTTGTGGAAGACAGTGTTGGGTGGAGATGCCATAAGCGCCTGTAATTCTGAAACCCTTCTGAGTGAGGTAAGGACTAGCAGTAGGACTGTTTCCCATGTGCACATCTGTATGGATGCAGAGCTGGCTGGCTCGAATGGCGCAAATGTAAGTTTCTCTAGGGCATAGTTTACGTCCCAAGGTGGTAGGACAGGCTTCTTTGGAGGCCTAGTGTGCAGGACCCCTTTTAGGAACAGTTTAACATCCAATCTGGAGAGAAGAGGGGGTTCTAGAGGTAAGCAGGCAGAGACGGCAGATAAGTGCATCTTCACAGACGAGTATGACAGGTCTGATTTTATGAGCTCACACACATATGTTAAGACCAGGAGAACATCTGCTTGAAAGGGGTCCCTATGTCTTTAGAGACAGTATTTGGAGAACCTTCCCCATTTGGAAACGTAGAATCTCCTAGTATTGTGTTTCCTGGCATCCTGCAGGATAGAAAGCACATCCTCAGTGTATCGGTGTCTGAAAGGAATTAAAGGTTTATCACCCAGAGGGTTAAGCAAAGCATCTCCAGGTGCGGGTGAATGAGAGATCCCTTCTGTTGTGTGAACATGTCTACCTTGTGAGGCAATTTGTAGTGACTGCCCTTGGCAAAAGATTGAAGTAGGGAGAAACAATGCTGCCTTGACCAATAGGAGGTTCACCAGCAAGACTTTGGCATGTCCTGTCTGATTTTTAGGAGTACTTTCTGCATGAGAGGGAAGGGAGGGAAGGCATGCAGAAACAGTCCCTTCCATGAAATGGTGAAGGCGTCCACTCTCCAAACTAGTGGAGAGGGATCCTTGGCACAGAAAGTTTTCAGTTGTCTGTTCTGGGGGGAGGCAAATAAATCTACTTGAGATGTGCCCCACTAGTGGGCAATGTCTAGGAATACATCTCTGTGCAACATCCACTTGTGATGCAGAGAGAATGATCTGCTGAGGGCATACGCCTGATGGCTGTCCTGGGATGGGATGTGGACTGCCAGCAGGAAAAAGTTGTTCTGAGAGGCTAACTCCCAAGCTTGCACTGCAGAGCAGGTAACAACTGGTCCCCGCCTGTTTGCTGATGCACCACATTACAGTGGTATTATCTGTGAAGATTTGTAAGGGACCCGGTCTTATGAGTGGGAGAAAAGACGCAGAGCCAAGTGAACTGCAGTCATCTCCCTTACGTTGATGTGCTTTTTCTTAAGTGATGCCTCCCATGGGGCTTGTACTTTGAGGACATTCATGGTTGCTCCCCAGCCTAGATCAACAACATCTGTGTGCATTAGCTGAGTTGTCGTAGTGGGCTGGAAGGGTAGCCTGGGTTTAGTTGTACCTCCTGAATCCACTTCAGTTCTGTCTTTAGGCATGGAAGGAAGGATATCTGAAAATCTAGTGGGTGGCTGTGTTGAGACCATACATTCTTCAGGTACCACTGTAACTTCCTCATGTGTAGCCTGGCTAGTGACACAGCATGGGAATGGTGGTGGCCATTAGTCCCAGGAAACGCATGACTTGCCTTGCTGAGAGATGGTTGATTAGGAGGAGGTCCTGGAAGTGGTTGACCAGGGAAGTTTTGTCCTGAAGAAGAAAGCCCTTCATCAGGTCTGTCCTGTGCTGGGGAGAGTGATGATTTCGAGAGTTTGAGTGTGAATCTTAACCTCTGCAGCAGAGACATGGAGAAGGACAGATGGTTTTGGAGTGTGAGTTCTCCCTCTGCCAAGATAAGGATGTCGTCTAGGTAGGGGTAGATTTAAATGCCCTTGGCCCTGCAGTAGGCTATGGCTGGGACTAGGCACTTTGTAAAGACCCTTGGTGCAGTGGACAAACCAAAGGGCAAGGCAGTAAATTGAAAGTGCGAACAGGGTCCAGCAAAGCATAGGTATTTCCTGTGGTTTGGGTGTAAGGGAATGTGGAGGTAAGCCTCCAAGTCCAAAGTGGCTATGAAAGCTTTGGGTGGCAATAGTGGAAGCAGGCTTTTAATGAATAGCATTCCGAAGGAAGGGACCTTCAGAAACAGGTTTAGGAAGTCCAGTATGGGCCTCCAAGGGCCGTCCTGTTCTGGTACCAGGAATACCCTGGAGTAGAATCCTTTTCATTCCTAGCCTGGTGGAATGGGTTCTATGGTTCCATGAGCAAGAAGGTCCTAGATAATGTGAGGGATTAGGTGTAGTTGGTTCTTGGGGGGGGGGGGGGGGGGTTGCATAATGGAATAGGTTTTTCCCTGCCAAGACAGGAAGTATCCTTGTTCCACTACTGCAAGGACCCAGCAGTCTGAAGTGACTTCTTTTCAAACGGGAAGACAGTGAGAGAGGCAGGATGAGAGGGGAAGGTAGTTGAGACAATCAAGCACTATTATTTCTGTCCTGAAAGGGCTGCCTGTTGGGGGGGGGGGGGCGCTGAACAGTGGCTGCCCTAGGGGTGGTGGTGTGCTTTCTGGTCCCTTTTCTGTGTCTGGGGGATGAAGGGGTGGATGAGGCAGGTGCTCTCTTGACAAACCTGGTCTTTGCAGGATAATTCCTGTAAAATTTCGGAACTGGGGAGACCAGCAAGTGTTTCAGGTCTTGGAGTTCTTTACTCTTCTCCTGTAGGCTTTTTCAACAGGTCTGCAGACTGCTGTCCAAAAAGGATTTTATTATCCAGGGGTGCATCCAAAATTTTTGTTTTAAAGTCTTCAGGCACAAGCTGGAATCTATGCCATGAATATCTGCATAAAACAGAAGCAGATGCTGCAGATCTAGCAAAGGCCTCTGCTGCATCATAGCTGGATTTTATAGTGTGTCTGGCAACCTGAAATGCCAGGGACAACTTGGATGCTATTTGTGTCTTGTTTGGGGAGTCAGTTAACAAGGACAGTAGGGATGAAGCCTGTGATACCAAATTTAGGGCATATTTCACCATATGGGTATGGTAATTAATCGACCTAAATGCTAAGAGTTGAAGAGGTATATATCTTCTTTCCCAGCCTGTCGATGACCTTTGCCATCCTTGTATGTAGGTAAAAGTGATGAGTAAGGTATGAGTCTTTACCGTTTGTCAGAGGCCACTGCTATCAAAGCAGGGTCTGCCAAAGGGGGCTTTACAAGAAATTTGTGGTCATCAGGCACCTTATAGAAACGCTCAGGTTTCTTGGGAGCAGGAGGTTGAGAATCAGGATTTTTTGAGGCTGATGCAAATGCATCTAGGTATGATGTAATCACCAGTGGAATGGCTGATGGGGAGGGTCACTTCACCTGGAGCAGCTCAAACTACCTTTTTTGAATTTCAGTCATCTGGGCTGTATCCCATTTAAAGTACTCTCTCATTTTTGTAATAGTTTCTCCAAATATAATGTCCTCAGGGGGGAGCCTCCCTCAATGGAATCTTCATCTGGGGAGTAGCAATCCAAGGGAGGAGCTATATGGGATGAGTACTAACCAACTCATCTGAAGAGGAAAATGAGGCTTCTTCCTCCTGGGAGAGGGCAGGAGAGATAGAAGTAGCTGAGGCAGGCCTGGGGATTAGTACAGGCAATGTGGGTGCTGTGGAGGCTGATGGCCAAAAGGCCATGAAGGCCTTCAGCAAGGACTGTGAAAAGAACTGCCAGTCTGGGTTTTCCTCAGAAGGAGCAGACAAATGTTTAGTCTGTTGTTTCTTTTTTAAAGGAGTTGATTTGGTAGAAGATGAGGGCCTAGTTTCAGGGATCTGGTCTATGGATGAGGATTCAGAATCCTGGATTGTGGATGGTCATCCGCTGGAGCCTGGTTCCCCATCGACTTCAGCAATAGCCATTATCGGAATAACCTCTATTGATGTGCCTATCAGTACTTCGGAAGCAGATTCCTCAGGGGTAGTCACTGAAATTGCTGGTTCTAGTGGATGCCCCTCAACCCCTGTATTGGCGGGTGATGGGGAGTCTGACGATGGAGGGCCAGAAGTCGTAGGTCTGGAAACTTTGGCCTTCTTTTTTGGCGGTTCCACCAGGGCAGCCAAATCCAGATCCATTCGTAAGGATAGCTTCTTTAATCTCTGGTTCTCAAGGTATAAATTGAGGGCAGACAGATGGTTTCTGCAAGTTTTGGGAACAAATGACTGGCAGATGGTACAGGAGGTATGATTGTGTTCCCAGCCAAAACAGAACAAGCAAAGTTCATGGAAGTCTTTATATAGAACTTGACGCCCGCATCTACATTTCCCCATCCTAGCAGACATTGGCTAAGGAAACAGGCAACAAACTAACCTCAAGCAAAGACAACATTAAGATTTCCCCAATGGGGTACTTAACTTCAGACGTCTTGAAGGAGAAGAGTGAAGTGATCAATCTGACGTTTGACTGCGGCAGAAAAGGTCTGAGGTCTGTGCATGCAGACATCACATTTAAGGCCTCTAGTTTATGTCCCTGTGTGTGACGTCCCACGCACTAGGAGTAACCAGGCTTCAGCTTTTCCATAGGAGCCGATGTTTGGGTCACCTGATGCAGAGGATCCCACAGAAAGAATACTGCAACATGAGAACAGAAGGACATGAAAATATTCTCTTACCAAATCTGTCTATTACCTTTCCTTCCTTTGCCACAAAGGAAGACTTTGAGGACACCAAGAGCCTGTTCCCAGCTGGTAAGGAAGGGGATATGGCTGCAGGGTTAGACATGGAATAGAAAAACAAACAACTGCTAGCTTGAGAAACTTTACAAAGTCTATCTGCTTTTCTGGAAACAGAAGGCTGAGAGTCAGGCTTGTTACAGGCAGAATTAAACACGAATTCCAAGGTTGGCAGTAATGGAGGAATCTTAATAAAATTAGGCATATCTACCTGTAAAGTTATCATATAATTACCTCAGTTCAGGTGTAACATCCATTTGTTTCCACAAAACACCTTACTCATCCTGGCTATAGCCTGAGAAAAGGAAAACTCCTCCAAAGAAAGTTGAGAACCAAGCTTCCTCTGAATCAGAAAACTGGGCTTTGGAATCTTCAGAAGAAGAAAAGTACAGTTGCGTACACTTACCATAAATGTAGATGTTCGAGTGTATTCACTGTAGCAGTCATTACATTTGGGCAATCTGCTGGCAGGTTGCCCTCAGTCGGCCTGAATTCCAAAGTCTTGGGTCCTGCGTCGGTTGCTGTCTTCTCTTCCATGATGTCAGGTCGTCAGGGGTATAAAACATGCAGCCGACGCCATTTTCTTTAGTTTTTCTTGCCCCCGATGTCAGGTGCCCCCCAAAATGTAGCAATATTATAAATATTTATATATATATACATGCATCAATACAAACTTTACCTTCATCTACAAGCAAATACGCCACATAGATTGTAGAAGATAGAGAAGGAAAGATAAACTGTAGAATGACAGGGGGATGACGGGAGGGTAACCTGGACTGCAACAGTGAATACACTCAAACATCTACATTTATGGTAAGTGTACACAATTGTACTATGTTCTTCGTGTTTCACTGTTGCAGTCATTACATTTGGGTAGAATCCCAAAGCTATGGTTGGGGGGCTGGAGCTAAACAGCATTAGGTGACGCTATAAGGCCCTGCAGCACTGCAGTGGCAAAGCCTGCCCTGGACTTAGAGCAGATAGGCAAATGGTAATGTTTTTGTAAAGTTGTGAACAGAACTCCAAGTAGCAGCCTCTAGAACGTCCTTGGTTGGTACTCCTCTGAGAAAGGCTGCTGAAGTAGCTGCAGCTCTGGTGGAGTGAGACCTAATGGCCTTGGGCACAGGTTTGCCATGGTGTAAGTAGCAGAAAAGGATGCAATGGCTTATCCACTTTGAAATTGTCTGCTTTAAAATAGCCTTTCCTTCTGATCCTGCAGCACATGACACTAGTAATTGCTCAGTTTTTCTTAGAGCTTTAGTCCTGCTCAAGTAAAATCTTAGCTGTCTGTGTACAACCAAGGAATGCAGAATCCTCTCGCCTTTGTTCTGCGGATTTGGATAAAAAGTTGGCAGATGAATTGTTTGGTTAAGAGCCACACTGGAAACGACCTTAGGCATAAAAGTAGGATTTGTCCTCAGAGACACCATGTCTGGGTAAAATATGATAAAAGGCTTTACAGCCATGAGGGCCTGTAGCTCTGAAACTCTTCTTGCTGAAGTAATTGCTAGTAACAGAGCAGACTTCCATAATAAGAACTTTATATCAGCTGTAGCAGCTGGTTCAAATGGAGGCAGGGTTAGCTTTGAGGTCCCATGCTGGTAATGGTGATCTTATAGGAGGCCTTACATTTTTGACTCCTCTAAGATACTGCTTTAGTAAAGGATGAGAAAAGATTGGTGGCTCTGTACTGTAATGAGCCGAAATTGCAGAGGCATGCCTTTTGATTGATGAGAAAGATAGGCCTTTGTCAAGCATCTCAGTTAAGTTTTGTAATATCTGAGGAATATGTGGTTCTGCTATATCTATTCCTTGTGCTTGATTCCAAGCACAGAATCTCTTCCATTTGTCAGCATAAGATTTTCTAGCACTAGGCCTTCTGGCTTCCAAAATGACATCCATCACAGCTTTACTGAGAGGTGCCGTTTGTATGATTACAGGATTAACAAAGCTGCCAGGTTCAGAGTCTGTAGTTGATTGTGCAGGATATGACTGTTTTGCTGTGACAGTAGTTGTGGTTTTTGAGTTAAAGACCAAGCTGGGTATTGAGACAAGTTCCTTAGGATTGGGTACCAGTATTGGCGGGGCCAGTCCAGGGCAATTAATATCATCTTTGGCTTCTCTTGTCTGACTTTTAGGAGGACCTTGGGTAGAAGAGGCAGAGGAGGAAAGGCGTAAACTGATAGGTTTTTCTAACTGAAGGATAGGGCGTCCACTTTCCATGCTTGTCTGTGATAAGTCCTTGTGCAGAATCTTTTCAGTTGATAATTTTGAGGGGAGGCAAATAGATCTATGTCTGGGATCTCCCATTTCTCTGTTATCATGCTGAAGACTTGTGGATTTAGTTTCCACTCGTGAGGATCCATAAGGTTTCTGCTTAAATCGTCTGCCAGAGTGTTTTTTTTTCCTGGCAGAAATTGAGCTTGAAGACGTATTTGGTAAGTAAAAGCTGTGTCCCACAGTGCCATGGCTAATCTGCAAAGGGGGTATGAGTGTGTGCCCCCTTGCTTGTTTATATACCACGACTGTGGTGTTGTCCATCTTTATCAGTAGTTGTCCTGGATGAAGTAAGTCCTTGAAGGCTGTTAGGGCATTTTGAACAGCTAGCATTTCTTTCTGGTTGATATGTAGATGCATTTGATTTGGTGCCCATATGCCCCGAATGTATCTTCCTGCCATGTGCCCCCCCCCCCGCCCCCAAGCATAATCTGATGCATCTGTTGTTAAGGTTTGGCTGGCAGGGGGTAGAGTAAAGGGCCGTCCCATGTTTTGGTGACAGGCCTTTGCCTACCATAAAAACTCCTGTTGCAGGCAGGGAATGAGAGGAATCATTGTTTCCAGACTGTGTGAATGCTGACTCCATAAACTTTTTAGGTACCACTGAAGTTTCCTCATATGCAGTCTTACATATGGAATTAGTAGGATGCAGGATGCCATGAAGCCCAGAGCCTGCAGAATTTGTCTTGCAGAAGACTGGGTTTTTGATGCCATCAGTTTGAAGTCAGTAGTCAGTTGCCTTTGTTTGTCTGGCGTGAGGTAAGCCATCTGGGCAGTTGTATTCAAACTTGCACCCAGGAATGTTATCGTTTGAGATGGTACCAGTTGTGATTTCTTTTCGTTTATTGTGTACCCTAGGCATGTTAGAAGCCTTTTCACAAATGCCAGGTGTCGTAGAAGAGTGTCCTTGTTCTCTGCTTGGATGACACAGTCGTCCAAGTAAGGATATATTTGAATACTTACAAAAATAAATCTATTGGATTTACTGGCTGAGTCATTTTTTGGATTATCAATTCATTGTGTGGTGTTATATATTTGAATACTTGTCTGCAAAATGCAATTACTGGTGCCCAGGCACTTTGTAAAGACCCAGGGCACAGTAGATAAGCCAAAGGGCAGTGCAGAGAATTGGTAATGCATTAAGCCAGCCTTGAATCTGAGGTATCTTCTGCACAACTGTATTATTAGGACATGCAGGTATGCCTCTTTTCGGTCTAAAGTTACCAGCCAAGCATTCTTGCCCAGCATGGGCAGAAGTTGCTGCAACGTGAGCATTCTGAATTTTGGAATGTCCACGTATGTGTTCAAAATCGATAAATCCAGTATTGGCCGCCAGGCCTTGTCCTTTCTGGGTACCAAGTACAGTCTTGAGTAAAAACCTTGTCCTTTTTCCTGTTCTCATACTGTCTGAATGGCCCCCATATCCATGAGGGACGTGACCTGTTTCTGTGCCTCTGCCCATTCGTTTTTTGGCAGATCTGGCCAACCATTTATCATCGGCAGAGTGTGGAAATGGAATCTGCATCCCTGTGATACGATGTTTAGCACCCACCTGTCCTGGGTTAATAACTGCATATTTTGAGCAAAAAGTGCTAATTTTCCCCCTATGGGTGCTGCCAAAAGACAATTGCTTGGTGTAGGCAGAAGCAAGTCATTGGGATTGCTTTCTGTAGGTTTGCGCATTATCTCCTCCAGATTTGGAGGTGGATGCGCCCCATTGCTTTGAGCTGCATAGTCTTGAGCCTGGTACCTGGAACCCTTAGGGCACCTGGATTTGCCCCTTTGAGCTCCGTCTGACACAGGAAAGGACCAATTTTTTGTAGGCCAGTGTCTACTGAATCTTGGTGGCTGTACCTTAAGAAATCTTTAACAGTTCGTATGGACTTAGCTTTGTCTTCCATTTTCTTTAAAACCTCTTCTGCCTTAATACCAAACAGAGAATCATGCTGTAAAGGTGCATCTAGCAATTTAGCTTTAACATGATCAGGCAAATTTTGTTCCTTTAACCAAGCATGCCTCCTAACCACAGATCCAGTAACTGCGGCCCTGCAGGAGGCCTCTAATGAATCAAAACCACATTGCAAAGTATGCTTTCCAACTTGTTCAGCTGCATGCAATAATTCCTGCAATTCTTTATTTTCTGCACATTCTGAAATCAACATCATTTTCTGTTTCAGCAATCCCATTACATGTTGTTGGTACTTAAGCATATGAAATTGACAATTTAAGGCCCTGATTGCCAAGGTTGCAGATGTATAATCCTTTTTTCCCCAGCTGTCCAGTGCCCTAGAATCTCTGTCAGAGGGGGTAGGGTTTTTTGCTGTTGAGGCCTTAACTCCCTTTGGACCCTGTGAAATAGTTTCAGGATCAGCAGGAGGGTTTCTAAATAAAAATGTATGCGAGTCGGGGACTCTGTAATATCTGTCAGGCTTACTGGGAGCCGGAGGTAAGGAGTCAGGGGTCAAGCTGGACTCCGAAAACACATCATCCACAATGTCTAAAACAGGGAATGGCTAAAGGCTTGCGCTGAGGGAGGAGAAGGAAATCCCTGAGCCTCTTTTTTGATTCTGAGAAGTCTTGACTCTCCCAGTGAAAATGCTCCCTCAAAGTATGCAAGGTTTCCCCAAATGAATAATCCTCAGGAGGAGATGCAGATGGAATAGACTCCGCAGCATCAGAATCCGCATAGGGAGGTATAGGTAATTCCTGATCAGAAGAGGAATCAGAAGAAACAGAAACCTGATCTGAAGATTCATAATCAGTGTCTTGCTTAGGCCTCTTATCTGGAGGGGGATGGGTACCCCTTATCAAGGTAATAAGGTCTTCAGCCATTTTGATCATCTGTTTTTTAGGCATAGAGGCCTGTGCACGTGGCTCATGCGTCGTTTTTTTAGGTTTCGTTTTTTTAGGTTTAGAAGTTGCTTTTATCTTTGGTTTTGCAGCTGTCGTCGGTTTGATGTACAAATGTTGAGGTCTGAATACACCCTCAGAAGCCGGTGCCTGCTCAGCGGCTCCGGACCCATCCGAGGGAGATACATCCGCCGGTCCAATACCTTGTGTATCTTGCGGCATGCCGGACTCCACATGGGTGTCGGTAGAGGCCTGCGACTCGAAGGTAGCGGGTATCAGGGGCTGCAAAGGCACCTCACTGAGTACCGGCGAACCAGCGACTGGCTTAGGAGAAGCTTCGTCGTCGGTTTTGGATCTCGACTGCCTTTCCCTGTCCTTTTCCTTGCATTTTTTATGTACTCCGGTAGTCGGATTGCTATCAGACGACATTTCTGGGTAGTTAAATCTGTTTTCCAAAATACTGTGATGCAAAAATATACCGACGCTTAATAGTGCATTGGTTAAATCTAGCACAAAACCGACAGCCAGGCACGATGTGATCAGGGCCTAGGCAAGGAATACAGTATAAATGGAAATCCTTATGAGGTATTTGCTTCCCACAAGTAATACAATTATTAACTTTTTCTGACATTGGTAAAATGCAAGAAAAAAGTTTCCCCAACGGGGTACTTAGCTTTAGTGAAGACTTCGGTTCTGAAACTCAAACTCGAATATTTCAGTAGTCGGCCGACCGGCACTTGCAAAATGCTTCTGCTTTGGGCACTGCGCGGCAAGAAAGACTAAAGAAAATGAAGTCGGCTGCATATTTTATACCCCTGACGACCTGACGTCATGGAAGAGAAGACAGCAACTGACGTAGGACCCAAGACTTTGGAATTCAGGCCGACTGAGGGCACCCTGCCAGCAGATTACCCAAATGTAATGACTGCAACAGTGAAACACGAAGAACATCCCCATGCCTGTCTATGTCAGAATCCTTCCACATGTTTTCCTCAGGAATGTTTCTAATGATTTTTTTTCAAGTAAAGATTTCTGAATACCATGATTAACAGCATGTAGCAACTTCTTAGCTAAAATAAGAAAAATGTTTCTAACAGAGAATGTCTTCAGATAAATAATGTCTTAACCCCCCCCCCCTTTACAGGCACAGCTAATGAATGACTCATAGAAGGCACTTTTACCACCTAATCAAGAGGTCTCTCTCTCTGGCTATACCGAGCAACATCCCTTGATATGTCTCTGCTTCACAAAAGAGATGGCCAAACAGGACACAACTGATCCCACCAGGTTCAGTGTGGTTGACTGACTGAACCCACAAAATCAGCAAGGGCTCTTAGGTAAATAGCTTTTCTTTCTAGGTACATCGGGAGGTGGACTAGCAGGAGTGGGTTATCCATCCATGCTGCGAAGAAGGAGGATGCTTCAGATGTGTTACGTTTTGCTGGAATGAGTTAGTCCGAAGGCAAGTTGTCAAATAGTGTTCACAAACAGCATACCAACACTCACAAACAGTCCTCTAAACACAGTAATGTATAAACAGCACTCAATTCCTGTCAGAAACCCCTTGTGACAAAATTCAGTTTGACAAGAAAAAGCGACAGGCAAGTTTTCACACAGTGAACATAAGGACCAACATACCCTATTAGTAGTTCTTACCCAAATAAAACACATCCCGACAAACTTTTACATAAAATCCATAATGTAAGCAGTACTTTTTCTGACTTAAATAGCCCTCCAAAAAGCCAAAGGCAAAAAAGTTGTCCCTGTCAAGAATCTTCTTATATTAGAAAGATAATGAGTTTCCTAAAGGGGAAAGACCACTAAAAAGCCCTAATTAAATAAATAGCAATGTTTTGCCTGTGTGAGGGCTCCCAACTGGTGACTTATCAGCTAGAACTGAAGCTGAAAGCTGGCAAATGCACCTATGAAACCTGTGTGCTGCTTCTTCATGATATGTCAAGAAAGTAGTGAAGATTCTTCACCGTGACTGCTTAATTTCCCACCAGTGGGCTGCCCAATCAGCAGTCAGAGTAAAGGCTTCTGAAATATTGAGAATGACAGTCATTACTACTTTCCTAGACAGGTGAGAACTGATTTATGGATACTGAAGGAAAACAGACCACAGTTCATGGTGAAAGTAGGTGAGGCAGGTGTCATGGTGCTAGCAGTGACACACTGCGCAAATGGGGGTACCAGTGTTGGCGTGGCCAGTCTGGTGCAATCAGTATCGTCCTTGTTTTGTCCTGTTTGATCTTTAGTAGTACCTTGGAGAGGAGAGGCAGAGGGGAAAGGCATAAACTGAGAGGTTTTTCCAGGTAAAGGACAGGCCATCCATTTTCCAAGCTTGTTTGTGGGGAGTCCTTGTGCAGAATTTTTTCAACTGGTAGTTCTGGGGGGAGGCAAAAAGGTCTATATATGGGCTCCCCCATTTGTTTCTCAACATGTTGAATTATCTTTGGTTCCAGTTTCCATTCGTGTGGGTCCATGAGATTTCTGCTTAGATCGTCTGCCAGTGTGTTTAGCTTTCCAGGCAGGAACTGAGCCTGTACGTGCACTTTTTAGCTCAAGGTTGTGTTCCACAGAGCCATGGCTAGTCTGCAGAGTGTGTATGAGTGGGGTTCCCCCCTGCTATGTACCACATAACAGTGGTGTTGTCCGTGATTGATGTGCAGGTGTATTTGACTTGGGTTCCATTTGCCCTGAATGCACTTCCCTGCCAAGTGAGCCCCCCATGCATAGTCTGATGCGTCTGTTGTTAGGGTTTGCGCGGCAGGGGGTAGAGTGAATGGCAGTCCCTTGTTTTGGTGACAGGCGTCTGCCCACCAAAGGAACTCTATCGGCAGAGAAGGAATGATAGGAAGCATTGGTTCTAGATCCTGAGAACGTTGACACCATAGACTTTTTTAGATACCATTGTAGTTTCCTCATATGCAGTCTTGCACATGGAATAAGTAGAATGCAGGAGGCCATGAACCCCCTGGGCTTGCAGTATTTTCCTTGCAGACAACTGGCTCTTTGTGGCCAATAGTTTGAAGTAGGCTGTCAAATTAACTTGTTTTTCTGGCGTGAGAAAAGCCATCTGGGAAGATGTGTTCAAGCTTGCTGCCAGGAATACAATTTGTTGGCAGGGTACAAGATGTGATTTCTTTTTGTTTATACTGTACCCCAGGAAAGTCCACAATGTCTGTACAAATGCCAGATGATTCAATAGCATGTCCTGGTTTTCTGCCTGAATTAGACAATCGTCCAGGTATGGATATATTTGGATATTTCTTTGCCTACAAAATGCAATGACTGGAGCTAGGCACTTTGTGAATACCTTGGACGCAGTAGATAAGCCAAAGGGCAGCGCAGAGAACTGATAGTGCATGTATCCTGCTTTGAAGCGTAGGTAACTTCTGCAGGATTCCCTTACTGGGATGTGCAGGTAAGCTTCCTTTAAATCCAGTGTTGCCAACCAAGCATCTTTGCCTAGCATAGGAAGCAGCTGGTGAAGAGTTAACATATTGAATTTTGGAATCACCAAAAATGTGTTTAGGATAGAGAGGTCCAGTACAGGATGCCAGGAGTTGTCTTTTCTGGGTTCCAGGAAATGTCTTGAATAGAAACCTTGCCCCCGTTCCTCTTCTGGAACAGGTTGAATAGCCCTTATGCTTAAGAGAGTGAGAATTTGCTTTTGAGCCTCCGCCCACTGATTTGGGGGTAGGTCTGGCCAACCGTTTGGGGTTGGTAAGGAGTGAAAGTGGAATCTGTATCCTTGGTAAACTATATTTAAAACCCATTTGTCCTGGGTAATGAGTTCCAAATTTTTTGCCTGCCGGGCTATCTTTCCCCCTAAGGGAACAGTCAGTTGAACAGGGCTTGGAAGATATAAAGTTAAGTCATTGAGACAGTTTACCATGGGGGGAGTCTTACCACTCCCTGCTTTGGAAGTGGGAGCCCCCCCACTGCTTAGCCCTGTGAGTTACCTTGGGACTGAAGCCTGGGTGTTCTGCTGGTTCTGGGTTTGGACTGAGAAGGCCTGGAAGAGGCAGGAAAGGACCAATTTTTAGAAAGCCAATGCCTTCAAAATCTGGGGGGCTGTACTTGCAGGAAATCTTTAGCAGTTTGCATAGATTTAGCTTTTTCCTCCATCTTTTTAAGTACTTCTTCTGCTTTGTTGCCAAACAGGTGGTCTTGGTTTAAGGGAGCATCCAGCAATTTAGCTTCAACATGATCTGGTAAAGATTGCTCCTTAAGCCAAGAATGCCTTCTAAGTACAGACTCAGTGACAGCAGCCCTGCTATATGCCTCTAGTGAATCAAAACCACATTGCAAAGTATGTTTTCCAACTTATTCAGCAGAATGCATTAAATCCTGTAACTCTATTTTCAGTACAGTCAGGAATCAACATCAATTTCTGTTTAAGCAATCCAATAATATGCTGCTGATACTTTAACATATGAAACTGGCATTTTAAGGCCCTAATGGCCAAGGTTGCAGATGTGTATACCTGCTTACCCCATCTATCCAGCACCCTGGAATCTCTTTCAGAGGGGGTAGGATTTTCGGCATTAGTAGCCTTAATGCCCTTGTGTCCCTGTGAAATGGTCTCAGGATCCGCAGTAGGATTTTTAAAAAGAAACTTGTGAGAGTCAGGAACCCTGTAATATCTATCTGGTTTTCTGGCAGCAGGAGGTAAAGAGTCAGGGGCCAAGCTAGATTCCGAAAAGGCATCATCAATAATGTCCAGTACAGGGGGGATAGCTAAAGGCCTGTGTTGGGGTAGGAGTAAGAAATCCCTAAGCCTCTTTTTAGAGTCAGAGTAATCCTGGCTTTCCCAGCAAAAATTCTCCCTAAGAGTATGCAAGGTTTCACCAAAAGAAAAATCCTCTGGAGGGGAAGCAGAGGGAATAGAGTCCTCTGCATCAGAATTCTCATAGGTAGATAAGGGTAAATCCTGGTCATCAGAGGAAACAGAAATTTCAGAATCCTGATCAGAAGAATCATAAGCAAAGTCAGTCCTAGGTCTCTTAGAGGGGGGAAGGTTGGCTTCCCCTGATTAAAGTAATAAGGTCTTCAGCCATTCTTATCATTTGTTTTGTTAGGCATAGAGGCCTGACCATGCGGTTTGGGTGTCGGTTTTCTAGGCATGGATCGAGTTTTAGGCCTTGAAGAAGAAGATGGCGTCGGTTTAATATTTAAGTCAGTAGGCCTGAATACACCCTCAGAAGCCGGTGCCTGCACAGTGGCTCCGGACCCATCCAAGGTAGAAACATCTGCAGGTTCCACAGTTGAAGCATCTTGTGGCATACCAAACTCCGAATGGGTCTCAGTAGAGGCCCGCGAATCTGAAGTGCGGGTATCGGGGCTGCAAAAGCGTCTCACTGAGTACCGGCGAACTGGCGACTAGCTTAGGAGAAGCGTCGGCAGCTTTGGACCTATGCGGTCTGCCTCTGTCTTTATCTTTGCGTTTTTTCAGAATGTCGGTAGTCGGGTGGCTTAACGAAGCCATATCTGGATAATTGAACCGAGTACCAAAATATTTAGAAGCGTAAATATACAGACGACGAATAGTTCATTGTTTAAATAAGGCACAAAACCGACAGCGAGGTACGTCGTGGTCAGGGCCTAGGCAAGGAATGCAGTACAAATGAAAATCTTTATGAGGTATTTGCCTTCCACAAGAAATACAATTACTGACTTTTACTGACATTGGTTTAGAGCAAGAAAAAGTTTCTCCAGTAGAGTACTTAGCTTAGTTGAAGACTTTGGTTCTGAAACTCGATAATGAAAATTGCAGGAGTTGGCTGACCGGCACTTGCTAACTGCTTCTGCTTCGGGCACCACACAGCAAGAAAGACTGATGTAATGGCGTCGGCTGCATGCTTTATACCCCCTGACTACCTGACGTCATGGAAGATGGGACAGCAACCGACGCAGGACCCAAGACTTTGTTAAGCAGGTCGACTGAGGGCTACTGCAAGCAGATAATCCAAATGAGATGACTGCACCGGGTGCAGCAGCCAATCCAAGGCAAGGAGGTAAACTGACAGCAGGAGCGCTCAACTACAAATATAAGAAACCACCTGTGGTCCTTGTGAATCAGGACTTGAAAATAAGCATCTGAGATACTCAGTGTAACCATTAGAGCTCAAAGAACTAGGAGCAGTAAAAGGACTCATAATATCAACATCTTGAATTCTAGAACCTTGATACAGATGTTCACTCTTGAAAAGTCCAGGATGGGTCTCCACAGACATTTTTTCTGGGTATTAAGAAAAGTCTTGAGTAGAACCAGCTGCTCTAGTCATGTTTTTGTACAGATTCTAGGACTTATAGCAGGAAGGGAGGGACTAGGTGTATTTGATCTCTTGATCCCTTAGTATGGGAGTGAGGGCTGACATGTTTGGCTTAGGGAAAGACAAAACACAGGTACCAGATGAATAGCTTGGTCTTCACCTCAGAGCCAGTAGTATGTATAAAAAGTCGAACTACCACAGTAGAAGGAAAATTCTTTATTGCAAGGACAAATTGAGCACTTTATTGACCTTCCAGATTGCTTCATCAGACTTAATAAAACATCCCATGCCTTCCTTGATATATATACTTTCAAAGTGACCAATCACTTAAGACAAACAATTAAATATTTATATCAGATTCAATTAATTTAAAAACAGTAGAAAAAAAACAGACATAAAACTGTTAAAAAAAATATGCAAGTTCAAATGTGAATGCCTATGGAACCATGTAGAAGGGAATTAGTGCTTTAAGGCTCTTGCCTTTAAAAATGGTTTCAAAGAAACAGCTTCATTAATGCTTGGGGGTTTGTCTGCATTTAGCTGCAGAATCCATTATTGCTCAGCCTCTTCTGTTCTGTTTCTAATGTCACCCCCACTGATATTTTCTTCTAGAACCTCTAAAACTAAAAATGTAAAAACATGGTGCATTCCTTCAGCTTCTACATGTTTAGCTAGTGCACTACTCTCCTTTTTGTTTACTATGTCCCTCATATGTTCTAAAATGTGTTCTTTGAGCATTCTATTACTCTTGCCCACATAAAAAACTTTACAATACTGGCATAGGTTCACAGGTTCATAGGTTGGTACTAGGCTATCGGCCCTAGGGCCTATACAAGCCTAGCCATAACAATTCCCTGGCTATTTCTTCCCACACTATTTACTTCCCTGGACCCCTGTCTAGCAGGGCGACTGATGTGATCCCCGGGGAGAATTTCCTTTGTCCCATCCAATCAAGGTTCCTTTTGAAGAGGGCCAAAGAGGCGCTCTGCTTGACATGTATGGGCAGTCTATTCCAAAAACTAAGATAAACTATATTTCTAGTCCTGCAGTCTGAATAGAAATTAAATTCAATTCTAAACTTTTGCTGTGGATGTACAAAAGTGCTACATGAGAAAATGTACTTAGAAGCTCTGCAGTTCCTGCACATATATGTCCCTATCCTATCTGATGCATTCAGGGACTTGCGTGTTTGGGTTTTACAACACAACTGCCTTTTAAGTGATTTTTTCTGTTTGTAAATGAGAAGTGAGGTCCGAAGTCTATGACACCTTCAAGGTCTTTAGTGGCTAACAATATGTTCCAGTTCTTCCCAAATATATCACAAAATTGAGTGATATCACTTGCATATTTTTTTTTATTTATTTATCATTTGTTGACCGGGAATGTCCGACTAGGTTCCACAGAGCCTGTTTTCAGCGGAGGCCCGGGGAGAAATGCTCCAGATGCATGTCTTTGGAAATGGGGAACCTGAGTTTTTCATCCCTGGAGTCAGTTTCAGGGTTATCTCTTGTAGTTTGTTCCGAGAAGTAAGGTCTGCCCTTCCCTTGACGTTCTTGATATACTCCTTCTATGGTGGTGTCTATTTCTGTCTGGTTATATCCTCTATCAAGTAGTTCTCCTCTTAACACTTCCATGGACCTCTCCAACTCATCATTTTTACTATGTAATCTTGAGGCTCTCAGGAACTGCCCTTTCATAACGTTTTGCTAACATGTCTTGGTTTAATATGGAAGCAGCTGTGGCTGAATTAACCGCTTCCGTAAAGCAGTTGACGGCATTGCTGACTAGTTCTAACGTTTTACATAATCCGCAAGTGACGTTATCTGATTCGCAAGTTGAATTGTTTACTTTGCATTCACCGCCAGCCCTTGAGGCGGTGAACAATTCAGTAGGAGATGGCGAATTGAATTCTAATGTAGTCGGAGGCGGTCGACCAAAAGGAAGGGATATACAACAATGGCTAAACCTACCAGAAGTGGACTTCTCGGCCCCGAATGAGGAGGGAAGAATTACCTTGTCCTTAAAGAAGCAAATCGAATGGCTTGAGGGTGTGTGTCGAAAATATAGAGGCCTACAACTTGATAATGCATTTCTCAATAAATCTTTAGCACTTAAAACAGGTGCCGAAGAGACTTAGGATATGGAAACTACCGAATGGGATTGATGTTGGTTCACAAGCGTATAAAGAGTTAGTGGACTTGTTCGATAAATCTGGCTTACAGATGATGGACATCATTGTCAAAAATAATCAAAGTAAGTTGTTAGCACTTGAAAAAGAAGTTGTATCTTTAAATGAAAATATTGTGAACAATTTATTATTTTCACGGTATATTAAGAATTATCAGTCTGTTTTGTCAAATTTGGAACAATATGTTGACAAAAGTGTTAAAATCAAGGTTAGGAAATTATCGAGGGACATGCATGATTATAAAAGCAATGTGGTCTACCCCTCCGGGCAACAACAGAAACAAGAGGGGAGATAGGGTCAACACAACTGAGATACACAATGGACATTATGATATAGTGGACAATGATGTAGGTCACAATGATTTTTTAGACCGGTCTCCACAACTCAGGAGGTCGGAACGATTACAAAACAGGAGAGATGGTGTGGAACAGAACCATTATCAAGCCGGGAAACTACACGAAGAATCACCACAAGCGACGAACAGATATTCAACGAGGAGACAGTGGACCAACAACAATTACAACAGGAAGAAGTACTAGATGAAGAAGTGAATTTGAGTCTACCTTTACTTAGTAATAATACTGTGCTAAACCAAAATGATGAAAATTTGATTGACAGTTCTATAGAATCTGTATGTACACATTTGAATGCATTACCTTTGGTTAAAATTTATAAAAAATCAGGATTCAATGTATACAATTATAGTGCCATTGATATAAATGAACACCATCATGATGTTTTGAGTAAAGGTTTTTCCTTTGTGCCTGAACACAAACTCAATATTGTGAGAACATATTCCAACATTAGATTGTATGCTAGACAGTTAAACTTGGCGATATTTTTTAATGATACCACTGAGACAAACAACATTCCAGATAATGAGGTGGCAAGTATTATTTGCAAAAGAAAGAGCACTTTTATTCCACCATGCAACAATGAAGTAGCTATTTTTGAGAAAATGTGTATTGGTGGTTTGATTAATAACAGTAAAACAAGTCAAAATGTGCAGTATGATGACAACTTAAATAAAAAAGAAAGAGAGGCTTTAAAGCAATTGGCAACCAATAATGAGCTAAGAGTTATGAAACCAGATAAAGGTGGGGGGGGCAGTCATTATGTCAAACATAGACTATGTTGCCAAAATGATGGACATTGTGGATGACACCACCACCTATCTTAGAGTTTCTTTAAATGAGGTGAATATTTCTTACCACAGAATTGATTTGTTTTTACTAGATGCACTATACCAGGGAGCACTTGATGTGGATGATTACAACTATTTGAAAGTTGATCATCCTGTTACCCCGGTTGTGTTTGGAATTCCAAAGACAAAAAGATTTGAACAATCCACCGTTTAGAGCTATAGTTTCATCAAAGGGTTCAAAAACGGAACCATTGGCTGCTTATGTTGATAGGAAAATACAGCAGGTTGTAAAAAGGGCTTATCATATATTAAAAGATTCTTGGCATTGCTTGCAAAGGTTAAACATTTTCCAGAATATGGACACTGATTGGTCCTTTTTAACTGTTGATGTTATAAATCTGTTCACAGTAATACCCCACGACGAAGGTATAGATTATTTTATTGAAAGTCTGGTTAGAAGTAAATGTTTAAGTAATGACAATGTGAATTTTGTTGTGTCCTGTATGGAAATTGTACTCAAGAATAATTATTTGACTTTTGAAGGCGAGATTTTCCATCAGATTTCAGGTGTGGCAATGGGGGCACAGTGTGCCCCCAGTTTTGCAAATTTAGTTTTACTTGAATGGGAGGAACAGTTTGTCTTGAATTCTATATACAAGGACAAAATATTATTATACAATCAGTTCCTTGATGATGTACTGATTTTGTGGAAGGGGAATGAACAAGAAGCAAAGAATTTCGTTGACTATTTGAATACAACTACTACGTTTTTTAGATTTACCAGTAAGTGGAATGATAAGCAAATTGATTTTTTGGATATAACTCTTGTAAAGGGTGTAGATGGTATAACAAGTAAAATATATCAGAAAGAAACGCACAGTAATTCACTATTGCATTACAGTAGTTGTCACCCTTTGCATCAACATAGGGGTATTGTAAAGGGGAAAATTGTAAGGTTGTCCAGAATTATAAATGACAACTAAATCTTGGAAGAAGAATTATATATTCTGATTGGGATGTTTTTGGAAAGAGGCTACCCCCTGAAATTGTTGATTAAAACACGTAAAGAAGTTCTAAATAAAAGAAACACTTCATTTCTTCCTATTTTAGGGGTTAAGAATACTAATATTGCGATAACATCCAAACAACAAGATTAAGTTAATTCTAGGGCTTTAGTATTAACTTACAATAGTCAAATAAAAGAAATAGAGGAAGTTGTTTGTACAGCATGGAATTTTTGTTTCAGTGGTGAACTTATAAATCTACTGGGGGCTTGCCCTAGAATAGTTTATTCAAGGGGAAGGAATATAAAAGAATTTTTGGAACAGCATAACACCATAAATAGTGTCTCCAAGATGAGTAGATGTGGTACTTGCAGGATGTGCAGGTATATCAATGAGGGCCCTTATGTTACTATACATGGGTATAATAGAACTATTTCCTGTCCTGGAAGAGTCAACTGTAACAGAACAAAGGTGGTCTCTATTTGGCAAAGTGTACCAACTGTAGTGCCTACTATGTAGGGAAGACCATTAGGAGACTAAAAGACAGGATAGCTGAACATCTTAGGGCTATTAAGGGTCATGACATACACAATGCCCTATATGTACACAGCATGAAGTGTATTAATTTTAGGAGATTTGTATTTTTTGTTATAGATAGGGTGTTGTTCAGTGAAAGAGGGGGAGATGAAAAACTGAAGGTGGAACTTTTGGAATACAAATGGCAGATTTTGTTAAAAGCCTTTATATCACCTGGTTTAAATGAACACATCTCCCTAAAACCTATATTAAAACAAAGGGCAAATGTAACATAGAGGGGGGAAAAAAACGTTTACTGTTGGCATACAACTTTTTGTAAAAAGCGATGTTTTAAAAAATGCAGTGTTTTAAAGTGTTGTTTTAAAAATGTTGTTATATGTTATGCATATAAATATATATTTTTTTCACTAGGAAAAAATGTTATAGAAATGTATATGTTTTACAAGACAGTTTTTATAAGTGCATAAGCTGTATTGAATAGCCTGATGTATGCTTCTTTAAGAACAAGGTAATTATGGCATTGGCCAATTAGAGCATTGTTTTAACATTATGTATAAAAGTAAGGGAACAATTTGACTCCATTCACTCTAAAGATGCCATGTGTTGATGGTGAAAGCGCTTAGTGTGTGGATTAAAACGTTTCGGAATACTTGGATGGTCATTGTGTTTTTACTTATCTCTTGTAGTTTGTTCCGAGAAGTAAGGTCTGCCCTTCCCTTGACGTTCTTGATATACTCCTTCTATGGTGGTGTCTATTTCTGTCTGGTTATATCCTCTATCAAGTAGTTCTCCTCTTAACACTTCCATGGACCTCTCCAACTCATCATTTTTACTATGTAATCTTGAGGCTCTCAGGAACTGCCCTTTCATAACGTTTTGCTAACATGTCTTGGATGCATGCTGTTTTTATGCAATATGGAATTCTTTCTACTTGCTTTTCTAAACAGGCTAGTAGCCATCTGCCCCATTTCTGATTTTTTTTCACTAGAACATCAAGGAATTCTATCTGTTCATTTGAGTACTTCAAGGTAAATTTTAAAAATGGTGTCATTGTGTGTAGGTACTCCAAGAATCTACCCAGCTTCTCTATTGAGTTTTCGCATAGAAAAAAACATGTCATCCACAAAACGTGCATACCACAGAACATATTTGCTAAATTCATTTCCCCGTAGTAGAAATGTTTCTTCCCACTGGACTAAAGTTAGGTTGGCGTAGCTGTTTGCACAAGCTGTGCCCACAGCTATGCCAACCTTTTGTAGGTAAAAATCATCTTTAAAGACAAAAACATTATTGTCCAAAATTACTTCAAGCAGACTGCATAACAGATTCACTTCATCACCCAATTACGCTTGTGACTCAACTCCACCTTCCTTTAAATTAGAACCTGTACCTACCCAGTACATCCGCTCCCTCTTAAAAAAACTTAGACCAACCACCCTAGCGGCAGATCACCTCCCAGCGGAATACCTTCAGATAGCGTCAGACGCTATCTCCTATCCCATATCTATCTTGATCAACAGGACTATAAACGAAGCCACAATCCCATCTATTTGGAAAATCTCATACATCATCCCTCTCCACAAAGGTGGTACCTCCACGGAAACATCCAACTATAGATCGATAGCAATCCTGTCTCCTCTAGCTAAAATCATGGAGAGGTGTGTTCACAGACAACTTCTGAACTACCTTACCCTTAATAGTCTCCTGTCTAATTCCCAACACGGGTTTCGCCCCTATCACAGTACCACCACTGCTCTCCTCTCCTTTATTGACTCAATCAATAATAACCGTAATAATAAACTCATATCCTCTGCTCTCTTTCTGGACCTATCGAAAGCTTTCAACATGGTCAACCACCAGCTTCTGCTCCAAACCCTGGAAGGCTTACATCTAGATAACCCAGCCCTAAATTGGTTCAAAGCCTACCTCACTGGTAGGCAACAGGCTGTGCAATGGCAAAACAGGCTATCTGGCCTACTCCCCAACACCATTGGCGTCCCCCAGGGCTCCATACTTGGTCCCCTCCTCTTCTCAGTCTTCATCAACAATCTTCACCTAGTTATACCCAAAGCCACCTGCATTCAATATGCAGATGACTCTACCCTGATCTGCTCTGACATCTCCCTCTCACAACTCCAAATAAAAACCCAGAACTGTTTCACGAAAATCGAAAACTGGTTCACTGAACTGAAACTATTACTTAATCCCGCAAAAACCAAGTTGCTGCTATTTTTCCCCTCAGCAGACACTCCCCTAGGTAATGAACCTCTATCTCCTAACAATTTCTCATTCCATGTAAAATCCACCAACGGGACCATCATAGAGCCTGTTCCCAACACTAAACTATTAGGAGTAACTATTGACCACAGGCTGAAATTCGACACTCACATTAGCAATACCATCAGGACAGTTAATAAAAAACTCGGTTCAATGTATCGTATTAAGAATTTTCTGACCCCTCATGCCAAACTAACCATTGCTCGCACTCATCTTCTCTCTACCCTCCTGTACGCTTCCCCTATCCTATCTTTCCTCAATAAGCGCGAACTCAACATGCTCTCCGTTGCCTATAATCACATAGCTAGATTTATAACTGGAACTCCCTACCGTACCCATCACTGCCTTAACCTAAGGAAACTTGACTGGCTTGAACTGCCCAATCTTCTCAACTTCACCCAACTCATGGAAGTATTTAAAATAATTAACCAACCTGATAGAGTCCCTGCTCTGAGCAAAGTATTTCCACCCTACTCAAACCTTAATTGCCTCCGTTCAGCTAATAATGTTCAAATAAAAACCATCATATCCAAGATGGCGGTGATGCCATCTATGCCAACTCCATAGGGAAAACCTGGAATTCACTTCCAAACAATTTAAGAAGTATAACCTCGCTTAACTTATTTAAAATTAACCTCAGCCAATTCCTGAAATCACACTGGTTATGTCCTTGCCCTAAACCAGACTAAACCCAGCCAACAACCACCTCACTAGACTCATCACTTCCTGGTAGACTAGTACCTCCTCCTCTAGCTTTCCCTCTCCAACCTACCTCCTCCGCGTATGAATGGTGAATTAGTCACACGGGGTGTTTGATGTACTCATTTATACCTATGTTAAAAGTATAACATTTTTTCTCTGTATGTTCAATTTTTCTCTGTATGTTTAAATTCTCTTAGTGTATTATGTTGGAGCTTTTCTCCCCGGGCCTCTACTGAAAAAGGATATGTATCCAGCTAGACCAGCCCGGTCAACAAATGTAAAATAAAATTAAATAAAATAAATAAAATAACTTTATCATTAGGGAAAACACATTTCGAACACAGCAAGCTCCTAATGTTCTCTATTCCCCACTGATTTGGAATCACTGTAAAAAGTGATGCAATATCTAAGGTTACAAGCAGATACTATTTATTTTATCAAAATTGTCTTTCTATATACAATGTTTGGTGAAAATATTTTGTGTCTCAGTACTGTTTCACACTTTTCAAGCACTGGATGAAGATTATTCTCTACATATATTGACATGGCTTCTGTTGTCCAACCTCTTACTAGACACTATGGGCCTCATAAGGTGGACATATGACATATTTATGTACCTTGGGAAGGCCATATATAACTGGAATGGTGGGAGCTTCTACATTAAAATACTTAAATAAATCCTCTGTTATCAAATTTGTAGTCAGCAAGTCAAACAACAAAACAGCAATCCTGTCTATAGCACATTTAACTATATTTACTGAGATACAGGCATAGGTTCCATGGTTATTCAGTAGTTTCATCATTTGCTGGATGGAAAATTCCCTATCCATAATCACAATTCCCCCTCGTTTATCGGCAGTTCTAATGTCCACTGAATGCACTTCCCTCAGGACATACAGAGCATCAGATTCTTCTTTACTGAAGTTATAAAAGACAGCTCTTCTACCTGAATTAAATGCTTCCCTTATTTGCTTCTCACATACTGACACACAGGCTTCTACACAGTATGTAATTTAGGTACAAAGGTACTAGTTTTTTTTTTAAATATTCACATTGTCAGTCATCTATTCTTTAAACATAGTTTTTAAAGTTAAGTTGCGACCAAATAACTTAAGTTCTTTAAGAATGTCAACTAACACAGTTCTCTGGCCTGGAATAAACGACAGCCCTTTATTCAAAAGTGACATATGTGCATCAGTTATTGTTAAAGATGAAAAATTTATTACCAGACTTTTGTGTTCTTGCTGCGGGTTACCATTGTGTTCCGTGTTGCTTCTGTGTTTGGTATCTGCCTGACTTGGCCTTCCTTCCTCTAGTCCTTGATCTGCTTTTTATCAGTAAAGCATTCATTAGTCTGAAAGGTATCACTTCAGTTCCTGATATTCCCTTCTGCTGCATGGGAAAAGGGATATATGTTTGGCTTAGGAACTGTAGTTTATAACTCTTATGACATCTGTCTCCCATCTGAACTGCTCCTTCATTAAACAAAGAACATCTTCAAATGAGTTTTTCTCACTGTGTGAACCAGAGGACATGGTTTTACCAGCATCTGTGCCATGCCCAATTGCGGAAGATATTTTGGAGGAGCAGTCCTAGTCTTCTCCCTCACTCGTACAGGAGTCGTCATCCCTCTTTGGGGACCGCTTCTTTTTATTCTTGACAGAGGGGTCTCCAAGCACCTGCAGCTAACCTAAACTTGGCTGCAGGCCCTGAAGGAACTATTCAGCCAAGGAAATCTACTCCTGAGGAATAGCCTGGGGGGGGGGGGGGGTAAAATCTATCCACTACCTGGAGCAACTGCAGGGACCTGAGGGTTAGGCACCCTATGTTTGAGCTTTTGAGTCTTCTTTAATGAAGCTGCCATCTTGGACACTACAAACCAACATGAAAATACCCATATCTCCAAACTCCAACCCGTAACATCTTACCTTACTAGATTATCTGGTAAAACATCTGCCCTGTTCCAGAGATTTGGAAAAAAAAATCGCATTTCAGCCAAAGGAGCCCAGAGGTGGGACATTTGCTCTGAATTCCATGTAAATGCTTTTGGCTTAGTAGGATGCACAGTGAGCTACAGGCACAAAACTGGCTTTGTCACAACATCAGATTCTTGAAATGCCAGGGACATGGGGTTGCAAAAATACACGACTAGGACCTATTTAAGCCAAGCAAGGATGTCAGATACTACTATCGCATCACCAGAGCCAAAGAAAGCCTCTCTCCTTAGACTTCTGACATGATTGCTCACCTATCTGCTATATTTGCAATAAGGATTACTACTACAATTCATTACAAATGGGAGGGTAGTAAACAAGTACCTGAGATCAGTGCAAGCTTAGAGTAGTGGTTAGAATAGGCCTTGAGGGATTGCAGAAACAAAAGCTGCCTGGCTGCTGAAGAGATCCAGCTTGCAAGTGCTTAGTAAATGCAGTAGTCTCAAAAATACTTTGCCAAGACATTCCCGAGAGAAAAAATGCACATTAATGTGACTTTGTAATAATATTCCACAATGATCCTAATAAAAGACAATGCAACCATTACACCATGAATACAGAATCCGTTTAGAAACAGATCTTCCTTGCTTAATTAGTATGAAGGATACAAAGAGTCAACATAAAATCAATACAAGATTGACTAAAATCATTACTACTCCTAGCATGATTAAACCCAATTTGTCTATGTACATTCTCATTCTGGGTGTTGAGAAAAAATATCAGCTTGAATGGCCTAAGTGCCGACAATTACACAACTTTAGACATAAATAAGAGATTGGTCCTAAAGGGCAACTGTGTCCTCATGGAACCATATAAGGTGCTCTCTTTTGCACCTTACGGCCTGCAATTCTGAACTTCCTTTGGCTGAGGTGGATGCTGTGAAAAACACAGTTCTAATGTCCATGCTGCCAAATTAAAGGACCCTTAGGTTTGGGGGTACAAGGTGTCTCTGTTGCTAGGACAAAATATTACAGAATAAGGGGAGAGGCTTTGATACCTCAACTACTCCTTAAGCAGGGATAACCAGTTTGTGTTGGCTACAGTGGAGCAATCGGGACCAAGTTGGATTTGTCCTACCTCATACTTCTTTCTTCACATTCAGAACCAAGGGCAGAGGACTAGAGCTTACCCAAGACCTTTGCTCCAAGGGACAGAGAAGACATTCACTGTTCTGCATATGTACCTCAAGCAAAAATCAGAGAATCTGAAAATTTACTGAGGGGGCAGAGATCCGTCACTGAAAATTCCCAAATTTCAGTCAGCTTGTGTAAGATGTTTGAGCTTATAGTCTATGCATTAGAAGTGTCTTATAACTCATTCTGGGATGATGGAAAAGGCATAGAGTTGTATGTTCTCTCAAAACAAGATCTTGGGCAAGCACTGTAATCCTACATAAAGAGTAAAGGAAGGTAGCCCTTCTGTTTACTGATGCACCATAACGGACAACTGTATATGATTAGCCTAAAGAAGTGTTTCTTGTACCAGGTGGCATTCTTCAGAGAACTAGGCCCAACGGACTGTAGCATACATCTGTACAAAATAGCTGGCAAGAAAGAACTTTTAACATGGAAATGCATGAGAAATATGAGATCTATGGATGACAGAGGGGATGGGGATGAGTACTAAAACACTGGACATAGGACTTCACCTGCAGTAGTGATCCCTGAAGGGATAACTGCATCAGTGATTGGCAAGGCAGTCCAAGAATGTAGATACAGACACCAAAGCAAAACAACAAGTCCAACTAATCTTGTACATTTTCACTGAATTTGGTTTCTGGGTGGAAGTCAAGATTTGGATGACTCTGTGAGGGTAAGCTAAGTCCAGCCAATTAAGTGAATAACACAATCAGCTAATCTGACAGGCTTTTTCAGAAGGTGAGGCAAAATCAAGGCGAATTACAACTGATAATGCCAAAATAAGGCTGCAAGACTGATCCTGAACTTGCTCTATTTTGCCTTCTCAAAAGAACTGTTAATGAGAAGGAATTGCGAAAAAGCATGCAGGAGACTGAGAGATGCTCAAGGAATAAAGCATCCCTGAGCCACTGCCCCAGGATATGAATCAGGCAGCAGCTGTTTCTGCATTTGTGAGGAAGACAAACTGGCTGCAATGAGGGTTCCCCCGTCAACAAAATAATGCCCGCAGTGCTGTCCAGTTGAGCAACCACTTGTGCACCATCAGAAACACTAGCCAAATCTGACCATTAAGGAGAGCTAGCTTCTAAAGGAATGAGACGACCAATCAGAAAATAAACAGGCAGGGGACACAGACCACTTAACAGCTTTGTGGCTTTTGACATAAGGTGCAGGATGTACCACACAAATGCCATATTGCACTACAACGGAAGAAATTCTGAAATGCGTTCAAAATAAGGAAATCTGCCCTCATTTGCAAACAATGACACAAGACTTGTTACTACAGTGGCCACATACCTTGGACTGTCCACCACTGATAATACCTTACCCTCCCATCCCTGGCCAAAGTAATGAGGGGAGTGGAAAAGTAAACTGGGTTATTCAGAGAAAAGATGGAATGAGAATCTACCACCCGAGATGCTTCTGACATACCCGGGAAGTCATGATTTGGTCTAACAAAGTCCCAGGAACAGATCCCCTGAGCTTTCAGGGTCCAGTGCAGGGTCTTCCTAGGATACCTTGCTGCATCATCCACTGAACTATGTCTCAAATGCACAGTAGAGTCAGACACTGTAGACTGTTTGCCTTCTGAGGAGATTAGTTTGCTGCACATCTCACTGTCATAGGAGTTTACTAGGTTAATGACCACAAGGGCCTTTTTAAGCCATGCATCCCAAATCTCTGACAAGTTTGGATACCCTTGGAAAGTGTAAGCATGGGCCTGGAAGAGGTGTCCATTAAAGACATAGGTGGTAAACCAGAGATGAATTTCCTGTTCCCCATCCAATTGTCCAAGGTGCACTTGAATTGGGTTAGGGAGCAACTCTGCTTCACATGGATGGCAAGACTGTTCCACACACAGGATAGTCTCTGGGATACATACCTCTCTCTCCAGCAGGTCCTATTTACATCAGAGGCAAGGTTTAAGTCTTTAGAAAGTACAGTTATGTACACTTTCCATAAATGTAGATGTTCGAGTGTATTCACTGTTGCAGACATCACATTTGGATTATCTGCTTGCAGGTAGCCCTCAGCCAGCCTGATTATCAAAGTATTGGGTCCTGCGTCGGTTGCTGTTTCTTCTTCCATGACGTCAGGTAGTCAGGGGTATAAAGAATGCAGCCGATGCCATTACATCAGTTTTTCTTGCCCCAGATGTCAGGTGCCCCCATAATGGGAAGCAATTATATATAAGGTTACACCTCCAACAAAAAACAAATACACCAGAAAGCTTAAATACAGTAAACAAGAAGAGAGTTATAGCCAATAGAAGTCAGGGGGATGGAGGGAGGGTAACCAAGTTTGCAACAGTGAATACACTCAAACACCTACATTTATGGTAAGTTTACACAACTGTACTATGTTCTTCGTGTTTCACTGTTGCAGTCATTACATTTGGGTAGATTCCCAAAGCTAAGGAAGGGAGGAGGCTATTAGAGAGCATTAGGACCAGCTATTAGGCCCTGCAAGACTGCAGTGGCAAAACCAGCTCTGGATTTAAAAAAAACTGGCAAGTGGTAATGCTTGGTGAAGGTATATACAGAACTCCAGGTAGCAGCTTCTAGGAAGTCCTTGGTAGGAACACTTCTGAGAAAGGCTGTTGAAGTACATGCAGCCCTAGTGCAATGAGATCTTATCCCCCGTGGGGTAGGTTTTCCATGGTGCTTATAGCAGAAATGAATGCAAAGGCTTATCCACTTAGAAATTGTTTGGTTTGAAATGGTCTTCTCCTCTGCCCCTGCAGCAAAGGCAACTAGCCGCTGTTCAATTTTCCTGAGAGGCTTAGTCCTGTCCAAATAAAATCTAAGTTGTCTGTGCATGTCCAAAGAGTGTGGTATTTGTTCTCCTTTATTCTGTAGATTAGAAAAGAAGGTTGGCAAATGAATGGACTGATTAAGGGCCACACTGGATACCACCTTGGGCATCATGGAAGGATTGGTCCAGAGGGACATCCTGTCTGTATGGGAGATGATGAATGGCTTCACTGCCATGAGGGCCTGTAATTCAGACACTCTTCTTGCTGAAGTGATTGCAAGAAGGAAGGCTGTTTTCCAAGAAAGGAATTTCAACTCTGCAGTTGCAGCTGGCTCAAAATGAGGTAGAGTGAACTTTTCCAATACAAAGTTAAGGTCCCAGGCTGGGGTAGGGGCTCTCCTGGGGGATATTAAATTTTTGGCCCCTCTGAGGAATTGTTTCAGCAGGGGGTGAGAGAAAAGGGGTGGCTCAGTATTATAATGTGTTGAAATGGCTGAGGAATTAATTTTAATAGAAGAGAAGGAAAGGCCCTTCTGAAGCATCTCTGTTTATTGAAGAATATGCGGTAAGGTATGTTTTGTTGTTTGGCTCCAGGAACAGTATCTTTTCCACTTTTCAGCATAGGATTTTCTAGTATTAGGCCTCCTTGCCTCCAGAATAACATCCAGCACTTGCTTACTGAGGGATGGTATTGGAGAGCTCAGGTAATTAGCCAGCCTGCAAGGATCAGGGTTTAAAGATGGGGGTGCAGAATCTGGCCCTCCTGCTGGGACAGCAAGGAAGGGGTCTGAGTCAGGTGCCATGGTTCCAGCAGTGACATACTGCGCAAGAGGGGGTACTAATGTTGGCGTGGCCAGTCTGGTGCAATGAGTATTGTCCTTGGTTTGTCCTGTTTGATCTTTAATAGAACTTTCGAGAGGAGAGGCAGAGGGGGAAAGGCATAAACTGAGAGGCTTTCCCAGTTGAAGGACAGGGCATCCACTTTCCAAGCTTGTCTGTGGGGAGTCCTTGTGCAGAATTTGTCCAATTGGTAGTTCTGAGGGGAGGCAAACAGGTCTATCTCTGGGCTCCCGCACTTGTTTCTCAACATGCTGAATATCTTTGGTTCCAGTTTCCACTCGTGTGGGTCTATGAGATTTCTGCTTAGGTCGTCTGCCAGTGAACTTAGCTTGCCTGGCAGGAACTGAGCTTGTAGGTGCACTTGGTAGCTCAAGGCTGTGTTCCACAGAGCCATGGCTAGTCTGCAGAGAGGGTATGAGTGGGTTCCCCCCACTTGTTTATGTAACACATAACAGTGGTGTTTGTCTGTCTCTACCAATAATTGTCTGGGAAGAATGTGGTCCTTTGAAGGCTGTCAGAGAATTCTGTACAGTTAACATTTCTTTTTGATTGATATGCAGGTCCATTTGACTCAGGTTCCATTTGCACTGAATGCACTACTGCCCTGCCAAGTGAGCCCCCCATGCATAGTCTGATGCGTCTGTTGTTACGGTTTGGGCGGCAGGGGATAGAGTGAATGGCAGTCCCTTGTTGTGGTAGCAGGCCTCTGCCCACCAAAGAAATTCTGTCTTTATACAAGGAATGATATAAATCATTGATTCCAGGTGTTGACACCATAGGCTTTTTAGATACCACTGTAGTTTCCTCATATGCAGTCTTGCATATGGAATTAGTAAGATGCAAGAGGCCATGAACCCCAGGGCTTACAGTATTTTCCTTGCAGCTAGCTGGGTCTTTGTGGCCAGCAGTTTGAAGTAGGCTGTCAAATAAACTTGTTTCTCTGGCATGAGGTAGGCCCATCTGGGAAGTTGTGCTCAAGCTTGCTCCCAGGAATACAATTTGTTGGCAGGGCACTAGGTGAGATTTCTTTTCGTTTATGGTGTACCCCAGTGAGGTTAGCAGTTTCTTTACAAATGCCAGATGATTTAATAGTATGTCCTGGCTTTCTGCCTGAATTAGACAATCGTCCAGGTATGGGTATATTTGAATATTTCTTTGTCTGCAGAATGCAATGACTGGAGCTAGGCACTTTGTGACTACCCTGGACGCAGTAGATAAGCCAAAGGGCAGTGCAGAGAAGGTGTTTAGGATAGACAGGCCCAGGATAGGACACCAGGAGTTGTCTTTTCTGGGTACCAGGAAAAGTCTTGAGTAAAAAGCTTGTCCAAATTCTTCTGCTGGGACAGGTTGAATAGTCCTGATACTTAGAAGAGACAGAACCTGCTATTGAGCCTCGGCCCACTGATTTGGGGGTAGGTCTGGCCAACCATTTGGGGTTGGTAAGGTGTGGAAGTGGAATCTGTATCCTTGGGAAACAAATTTAAAACCCATCTGTCTTGGGTAACGAGTTCCCAGTTTTTTGCATGCAGGGCAATCTTTTCCCCTAAGAGAGCAGTCAGTTGAGCAGGGCTTGGAAGGTTTAAGGTTAAGTCATTGTGACAGTTTACCATAGGGGGGGTGTCTTACTGGGAGTCCCCTACTGCTTAGGCCTGTGAGTACCTTGAGACTGTAGCCTAGGTGGTCTGCTGTTCCTGGGTTTGGACCGAGAAGGCCTGGAGGAGACAGGAAAGGACCAATTCTTAGAAGGCCAATGCCTACTAAATATGGGAGGCTGTACTTGCAGGAAATCTTTAACAGTTTGCATAGATTTAGCTTTTTCCTCCATCTTTTTAAGTACTACTTCTGCTTTGTTGCCAAACAGGCAGTCTTGGTTTAAGGGAGCATCCAGTAATTTAGCTTTAACATGATCTGGTAAAGTTTGCTCCTTAAGCCAAGCATGCCTTCTAAGAAGAGACCCAGTGACAGCAGCCCTGCAAGATGCCTCTATGGAGTCAAAACCACATTGCAAAGTTGGTTTACCAACTTGTTCAGCAGAATGCATTAAATCCTGTAATTCTTTATTTTCAGCACAGTCAGGAATCAACATCATTTTCTGTTTAAGTAATCCAATAATATGCTGCTGACACTTTAACATATCAAACTGGCAGTTTAAGGCCCTAATGGCCAAAGTAGCAGAAGTGTACACCTTCTTACCCCACCTTGTCCAGGGCCCTGGAATCTCTATCAGAGGGGAATGGTTTTCGGCAGTAGTAGCCTTAATGCCTTTGGGTCCCTGTGAAATGGTCTCTGGGTCTGCGGTAGGATTCTTAAAGTGGAACTTGTGAGAGTCAGGTACTCTGTAATACCTGTCAGGTTTCCTGGGAGCTGAAGGTAAAGAGTCAGGGGCCAGGCTAAATTCCAGGAAGGCATCATCTACAATGTCTAGTACAGGAGGGATAGCTAAAGGCCTGTGTTGAGGTAGGAGTAAAAATTCCCTAAGCCTCTTTTTGGAGTCAGAGTAATCCTGGCTTTCCCAGCAGAAATGCTCCCTAAGAGTGAGCAAGGTTTCACCAAAAGAGAAATCTTCTGGAGGGGAAGAGGAGGGTATTGAGTCCTCTGCATCAGAATCCTCATAGATAGATAAAGGCAAATCCTGGTCATAAGAAACAGAAATTTCAGAATCCTGATCAGAAGAATCAGAAGGAAAATCAGTTCTAGGTGTCTCAGAGGGAGAATGCTGGCTTCCCCCGAGTAATAAGTTCTTCAGCCATTCTTATCATTTGTTTTTTAGGCATATGGGCCTGACCATGTGGTTTGGACGTCGGTTTTCAAGGCGTGGATCAAGTTTTAGGCCTTGAAGAAGAAGATGGCGTCGGTTTGATATGCAAGTCAGTAGGCCTGAATACACCCTCAGAAGCCTGCACAGCGGCTCCGGAGACATCCACAGGTTCCATAGTCGAAGCATCTCGCGGCATACCGGACTCTGAATGGGTCTCAATAGAGACCTGCGAATCTGAAGTAGTGGGCATCAGGGGCTGTGAAAGTACCTCACTGAGTACCGGCGAACTGGCGACTAGCTTAACGGAAGCATCGTCGGCAGCTTTGGACCTATGCAGCCTGTCTCTGTCTTTATGTTTTTTTGGAATTTCGGTAGTCGGATGGCTTACCGAAGCCATTTCTGGCTAATTAAACCGAGTACCAAAATAGTTTGAAGCAAAAATGAACAGACAATGAACAGCTCGAGGATTGAATAAGGCACAAAACCGACAGCGAGGGAAATCGTGGTCTGGGTCTAAGCAAGGAATGCGGTATGAATGAAAATCTTTATTAGGTATTTGCTTTCCACAAGTAATACAATTGTTAACTTTTATTGACATCAGTTTGGAGCAAGACAAAGGATCCCCAACGGGGTACTCAGCTTTTTTAAAGACTTCGGATCTGAAACTCGAAAACGAAAATTTCAGGAGTCGGCTGACCAACACTTGCGAACTGCTTCTGCTTCTGGCACCGCACGGCAATAAAGACTGATGTAATGGCGTCGGCTCCATGCTTTACACCCCTGACTACCTGACGTCATGAAAGAAGAGACAGCAACTGACGCAGGACCCAAGACTTTGATAATCAGGCAGGCTGTGGGCTACCTGCAAGCAGATAACCCAAAAGTAATGACTGCAACAGAGAAACACAAAGAACATCGGGTAATTCTACTGCGGTTTGTTTTTTGGATATGCAGGAGGTCCAGAGTGGGGTCTGACGATGCCCTGTATGCCAGGCACAGACCTCCCTTCAAAAGCTTGTAGGAGACAGAATACAGGGATAAGGCCTTGAGGTGGTCTGCATAAGACATTTTACTTATGCCCTGTATTCTTTTAGTGAGGAACATCTGTGGACGTTCCAGTTGTTGGATATGCCTGGTTAGGTACATATCAAAAAGGGCACTGTACTTAATGATAGGGCTGATGAATGCCAAATACAGTGGAACAATGACTTCCTTGGACTTTGATGTCATACCTTTGTTTACAAGTTGCGCAACATAGAATAATTTCCTCACCACTGTAGACACGTGATAGTCTAAGGCTAGATTACTTTCCATGTCTGTCCCAAGTCCCTGAGTACTGGCATCAACTCTAAGGGGTGTGTTGTCAGTATGATAGTTACCGTGGATGGATGACTTCCCAAAGGATACTATTATGCATTTCTTGGCATTCAGTTTTAGTCCATTGCTCTGACACCAGTTGTTTGTCTGCATCAGCCTCTCATGGAGAACATTTGTGTCAGTGTGAGACTCAATGACGGCTCCTAATTTGCAATCTGTAAATTTAGTCAGCCAGAGACCACTTACATTGGCCTTGACTTTTGAGAAGTAAATGCCAAAAAGGAGTGGTCCAAGGAATGATCCCTGAGGGACTCCACTTGTGAATGGCCTCTTTGTAGAAGTGGATTCCCCAGTTCTAACTTCCTGGGTCTTGTCTGTGAGCCAGTTGGCTATCCACCGGGTGACATACAGGTTTGTACCGAACTTCGTGAGTTTGTCAACAATGCCTGAGTGGGGTATTGTATTAAATGCCCTGGCCAGGTGAAGGTAGGCAGTGTGAATGATTTTGCCCTCATTCATTACTTTGGTGACCTTCTCAAAGAAGTCCACCAGGTTGAGTACGCATGATCTGCATTTGACAAAACCAAACTGGGTTGGGTCCAATGTCTGGAGATTTACTATAGCTCTACTGATCATCTCCATGATAACTCTTTCCATGGCTTTACATACAAGACCGGTGATACTTATGGTTCTGTAGTTTCCAGGGTCTGTAGATGGCCCACCTTTGTGCAGAGACATGACTGTTGCCTTTCTCCATTCATGAGGCACAAAGCCTGTTTGGAGGCTACAGTTAAAGAGCAGTTCCAGGGGTCCTGATAGATCATGTTTCATGCTACTTAGAAAGAATCCTGGGATACTGTCTGGGCCCAATGATGCAGTGTTCTTGGCCTGAGACAGAGCGTTAAGGACCTCTTCCCTAGTGGTAGTAGGGGGAGTTATATTTGATGATACTTCCTGAGGGAAGGTTGAAGGGGTAAGGGGGGTAAAGCTGGAGCTGAACTTATCAGCCTGGAGGTTTGCTATACCTGGTGGCTCCATTTACAATGAGCTCTGCACAAAATTGTGTATTACCTTTGAGGCTGTGGACATAGCTAAATAATGCTTTGCGACTGTCCTTGGCCTGGGAGGCCAAGGCATTGGTAGACTTTGTCTTCTGAGGTTTTTGTTTAGTTTCACAAGAGTGCTTTTATTTTGCTGGGTGCTGCACCTCCTAAT
This sequence comes from Protopterus annectens, assembly GCF_019279795.1. Lineage (NCBI taxonomy): Eukaryota > Metazoa > Chordata > Ceratodontiformes > Protopteridae > Protopterus > Protopterus annectens. Next base: position 500,416,898 of record NC_056745.1, read on the forward strand.
TTTTGCCATGATTTTCTTCCTCCTGTTATACAGCCTACTGATTTTGTGATTCCACCAAGGTGGCTTGTTTTTTTGAGTTGGTTCTGTACTTCTTCCTGGTAGGTACAGCTACTTCGAAGCAGCTATTAACATGCTTGTACAGGGTTTCGGTGAACAGTTCCGCATAGGCACCAGTGTTCTCAGGGTTTATGGGGGCTTGAAGCCAGATTCTCACTTAATAGCAGGAGGTTTTGCCTTTCAACAGTTCCCGAATATTCCAGTTTAGTTGGGGATGCAGGTTTTATTTTTACTTCAAAGGAGACCATTTTGGGGTCAGACCTTACCAGGGAAGGCATTACAGTAGGGGGTGTGCAGCACTCTCCCATATAAGTGATGACCAGATCCAGTATGGTTGCCTCCCTGGCTGGTGTATTGATTATCTGGTCCAGTGTTTACAAAATCCAGGAATCTCTGTGCATGTACATCTGGTGTTGTACAGCATTCCCAGTTAATAGTGGGGTAATTAAGGTCACCCATGAATATGGTACTGGGTTGGATGGTTTCTAATAAGTTTAAATACATGGTATGGGTTTCCTGGGTCATAGAGGGGTAACTACAGCTTGCGAGGAAGTGGTACTCGATTTTGCCTATGGTGATTTGAACATGGAGCAACTCAAGTGCATTGTCCTGTTTGACCAGCCTTCAGGTATATTTATTTTTGATGTAAACAAACACACCTCAACCTTTAGTCCTTGCCTGTGAAGTAGCTGGCCTAAATGTGTGGAAGGCATTATAACCTTGCACTGTTGGTGTGCTCTCCGCGGCTTTAAACCATGTCTCAGTGACGGCACATGTGTCAGCATTCTCTAAGGTAAAGAGAGCTTCTAGAGAGTGGAATTTTTCTGTTTAGACTCCTAACACTGAGCAGTAATAGCTTTAGATTTTCTTGGTTTTGATTTGCTATGTTAGAAGTACTTTCAGTTTGGCACTGCCTAAAAAAGACACTATGGGGGAAGCCAATATTCTAAAGCCTACGGGGAGAGGTGCTACCATCCCTGGCAGAGCACAGTGGTCTGTTGACAATCTCTTTCCATGCTAAAAAATACTGCACCCATTAGAATGACACCAGAAACTAAGCCAATTATTAAAGTCAGTCATCTTTTGTTCGTATTATGGCATCATCCTTGGAGAAGGTAAAATGCTGCTCAATGCTAGGCTCATACCAGCCTGAGACACATTCAGAGACCTCCATGATGTCTCTTTTCATATAGTCTAGGAAGGTACGCCTTAGGTCATTTACTCCCACATGGACTACGACTGAGTCATATTGGTAATTGTGGTCCAAAATGTGGTGGATCCTAGCCCCTGATAAGCAAGTGACAGTGACTTTCTCCTTATTCAGCCTGGTGACAGGGACATCAGTGTGCTCACGATGGAGTCTCCAATGACTAGAATGTTGGATTGTGTGATGTCTTGGTTTATGGGCTTAGAGGTAGAGGGTCCATGAGATGTAGCTCTATGTGTTGATGATATGAACGAAAGTTCATATAATCGAATGCTCTAATGAGTGAAAGTTCCAGACATTGAGATGCGTGCTGTGGGATTGCAGTACAGTGAAGATTGGAGTATGTGCCCTTTCTTTACTGTAGTGCGATCTCGGAATTGGAATATATATTTAGCGGGGGGTGTGGGGGGCACAGCCACCCACAATATTGTTTTCGATTTTCGGAATTTTTGCTCATTAGGATCAAATGGTGGAAGTTGAAAAAGGGTGACTGTGAGGTGGAGTTCAGGGAAGAGTTAAAACAGGAACTGGGGGCAGTGAAGAGCTACCGAATAGCTGGGTAACTACAGCAGAGATGGTAAGGGAGACAGCTAGAAAGGTGCTTGGTGTGACATCTGGGCAGAGGAAGGCGGACAAGGAAACCTGGTGGTGGAATGAGGAAGTACAGGAGAGTATACAGAGGAAGAGGCTGGCAAAGAAGTGGGATTGTCAGAGAGATGAAGAAAATAGACAGGAGTATAAGGAGATGAAGAGCATGGCAAAGAGAGAGGTGGTGAAGGCTAAGGATAAGGCATATGGAGAGTTGTATGAAAGGTTGGACACTAAAGAGGGAGAAAAGGACCTGTACCGAATGGCTAGACAGAGGGACCGAGCTGGGAAAGATGTGCAGCAGGTAAGGGTGACAAAGGACAATGAGGGAAACGTACTCACAAACGAGAAGAGTGTGTTGAGCAGATGGAAAGAGTATTTTGAGGGGCTGATGAATGAAGAGAATGAGAGAGAGAGAGAAGGTTGGATGATGTGGAGATAGTGAATCAGGAAGTGAAACAGATTAGCAAGGCAGAAGTACAGACAGCTATGAAGAGGATGAAAAATGGAAAGGCTGTTGGTCCAGATGACATACTAGTGATAGCATGGAGGTGCTTATGAGAAATGGCAGTGGAGTCTTTAACCAGATTGTTTAATGAAATCTTGGGAAGGATGTCAGAGGAGTGGTGAAAGTGTTTTGGTACCTATTTTTAAGAATAAGGGTGATGTGCAGAGCTGTAGTAACTACAGAGGGATAAAACTGATCAGTCATAGCTTGCTGCAGTAGCGTTGTCGCCTCACTGTAAGACGCTGTCTGGTTCGATTCTCAGCTAGAGCGTCTTCTGCGTGGAGACATGCGTGAATGGGCGTACCTTCGTTGAAGGCTGTGCGTCGGGGCTAGTAACTCGGTACGGAAAAATCAACTATCAATCATTAGTGGACCGGAGTTCCGCTGTGGCGACCCCAAACCGGGAAAAGCCGAAAGAAGAAGAAGTCCTAGCTTGAAGTTATAGGAAAGAGTAGTGGAAGCTAGGTTAAGAAGGGAGGTAATGATTGGTGATCAGCAGTATGGTTTCATGCCGGGAAACAGCACTACAAATGCGATGTTTACCCTGATAGTGTTGATGGAGAAACATAGAGAAGGTCAGAAGGAGTTGCACTGTGTCTTTGTGGACATGGAGAAATCCTATGATAGGGTGCCTAGAGAGGAGTTGTGGTATTGTATGAGGAAGTCAGGAGTGGCAGAGAAGTATGTAAGAGTGGTACAGGATATGCACGAGGGTAGTGTGACAGTGGTGAAGTCTGCAGTGGGAGTGACAGATGAGTTTAAGGTGGAGGTGGGATTACATCAAGGATCAGCTCTGAGTCCTTTCTTATTTGCAATGGTGATGGACAGGTTGACAGACAAGATCAGACAGGAGGCCCCATGGACTATGATGTTTGCAGATGACATTGTGATCTGTAGTGAAAGTAGGGACCAGGTTGAGGAGACCCTGGAGAGGTGGAGATATGCTCTAGAGAGGAGAGGAATGAAGGTCAGCAGGAATAAGACAGAATATGTGTGTGTGAATGAGAGTGAGGACAGAGGAATGGTGAGGATGCAGGGAGTAGAGCTGGCAAAGGTGGATGAGTTTAAGTACTTGGGATCAACAGTTCCGAGTAATGGTGAGTGTGGAAGAGAGGTGAAGAAGAGAGTACAGGCAGGGTGGAGAAGAGTGTCAGGAGTGATTTGTGACAGACGGGTACCAGTAAGAGTGAAAAGGAAGGTCTACAAGAGGGTAGTGAGACCAGCTATGTTGTATGGGTTGGAGATGGTGGCAGAGCTGAAAGTGGCAGAGTTAAAGATGTTAAGATTTGCACTGGGTGTGACAAGGATGGACAGGATTAGGAATCAGTATATTAGAGGGTCAGCTCAGGTTGGACGGTTTGGAGTTAGGCGAGATTGCGTTGGTTTGGACATGTGCTGAGGAGGGATGCTGGGTACATTGGGAAAATGATGCTAAGGATGGAGCTGCCAGGTAAGAGGAAAAGAGGAAGGCCTAAGATAAGGTTTATGGATGTGGTAAGAGCGGACATGCAGGTGGTTGGTGTGACAGATGTTCAGGAAGATTAATGTTGCAGCAGTCTTAATTACTAGGACTTTGGCTACAGAAGGCTTGACATCTTTCCCACCTTCCAGAGCTCAGCACACTTCCCCTCCAGGTGTGTCGGATGTCCACCCTCTGAGACATCCAGATATCTCCATTATAAAACTAATTTCCTCTCATCCCATTTTAAAGCTTTCTTGCCCATGAAGCAAGGCCAGTCACACTGACAGCTAAAAAGTATGGCTCCTGGAAGACCATAAGCACTAGGGAGAAGGACAGACTGATTCATACTACACTAAGGAGAGAAGAGAAGAAATAAGGCTCCACCAATTCTATTCAGATTTGAGAAGGCCTAAGTTAATAACCAATTATACTATGTAGCTCATTTGGAGCATGGATGGAGTACTCTCAACTACTGGGACAATTCCCAGACCTTTATTAAGAAAGGGAGGTAAACTGCCTGCACTGTGGCCAAAGCAAACCCAGCTCCTGCCCTGCACTAAATGTTTAGGCTGTAATGTTTTGTAAAAATGTGGAGAGATGATCCAGTACACTCCACCCTTAGGAAGATTAGAGTAGCAGCTGTGCCCCTAGAGCTACAGGCTCTCAAAATTACTTCTAGTTTCTTGCCATGAGGAAAAATAACTGTGTCAAAACAAAACAGAAAAATGATCAGACCATCTACTGTCTTCAGTTCTGTGCAGGTATTATCTGGGGAATACACTGTGCCCCGCTCGTAGATTATGAAAGACAACAGATAGCTGGACAAATTAAGCGAGGGAAAATTCCATCACTACCTCTGGCATGAAGGAGGGGTTTTGTTCTAAGGCTCACCCTCTCGCTGTAAAAAACAGAAATGGCTCTTTGCATAAAGGTTTTAATATCTGACAGTTTACTAGCTGAGGTGTTAACTATTAGCAGGGCTGTATTTGATGTAAAGCATTTGACAGGGACTGTGTCTACAAGCTCAAAATGTCCTTTTTCTTTTTTGGTCACAAGAAGGAACAATACTTCTGTCTGGTGGTCTCAAATGTAATATTTATTTTAGAAACTGTCTGATTTGTAGCAGATGTCACAGGCAAATCCAAGGATGGACAGGCAGGTTGAAATGGACCAAAAGTTAACTATGATGGAAGCAAATGCCAGCCCTGAAATGAACAGCTCATCTGAGTACTGGATTATCATGGACTCTGGTGTAGTGCCAGGGTCCTGAATGCTTCCATGGCACCAAAAGGAAAAACTCTCATTTCAACACGTAGGAATTCCTAGTGATAGGCTGTTCCTGAACAGACTCAAGTTATTTGAGCTTGTGGAACTGGCACCAAACCATTTTAAACGCATTTTGCACAACCTCTGGAATCTGGTGCCTGAAAAGCAAAATAGCAAGATCATTTAGGCTGTCATTTACAAGGTTTCTAAGCTGAGGTGTTTGAGGGATCCCTTGTTCTGAGACAGATGGTCCACTAGCATTAGCAGTGCAAGTGTAAGACATTTTCTGCAGGCAGATCCATGAGTAGAGATAAGGCACAGTTGTGTTAGACACTTACCATAACTGCAGATGCCTGAGTAGACCAACAAGGAATTTCATCATCCTCCCAAGCCAACTGACACACTCACTATGTGATACCAGGATGTCCTGATATAAAGTAGCTGCCTGCATCATACTCGGGTCTTTCTTGCCCCCCAGGACAAGGCTATGTCTGCCTTCTAGTAGAAGCACAACCAACCCTACTGTCAACACTGACTAGGGGTAAGAAGGAAAGGAAATGGCTAGGGGAGAAGTGACTGAATTAGATACCCACACCTACCCCACGTAGGACTTGGGTAAGATGGGCATGTGGGAGAACAAAGTACTGCAACAGTGCTCTAGTCGCACAGCCTTTCTCAGCTACTTGTTCCGAGTAGAGGCAAACAGACCTAATTCTGGCAAACTTCACATGAAGGTGGTGGGGATGTGCTTTTGATAGTCACAGCTGATTCCTGATGGACCTAGGGTCTCTAGACTCCTCCCAGGTCTCACTTGGGAATTGAACTACAACTTTAGTTGGTACCTGATCCCCCCCAATAGGTTTAGACTTACCTTGCTTGATGAGAAAGAATCAAGACTTACTGGGATAACTTCTGTTGTAACTAAGGGAGGGGGATAGAGTTGATTGACTGATTTAGTATGCTTTCCCATTTCCTTCAGTCTCTGAAGCACTTTTATGCTGGACATCCAAAATAAAAATCTTTATTCAGTAATGCATTAAGTTCTCCTTTAACTTAGTCAGTTAGATGTTGACTCATCAGCAAGACATTTCTCTGTGTAAAAAACCCGTGGCAGCTGTCATACAGGATACATCCAAGGCATCATTCAAACATTTCTTTAAGCAGACACCTACAGACAGGCAATGCACATGTCCTGAATGTCTTACTTGAGGTTCTTATACTGGATCCTCTCTGCCTTAAATTTAATTTGTTCCTGAACAGACCCAAGTTATTTGAGTTTGTGGAACTGGCACCTAAGAGTTTACAGTGCAAGTTTTCTTGCAAAATCAGTCTAGGATTCTACAGTCCCCAATATTTTGACAAGGGGTTCTCTAACACAGGCTCTAAGCATGCCATGGTGGAGTCCAGAGAGACACCACAGCTGAGTTCATTAACGGTTTCTACATAAGTGCTTATGGGAGTCCTGTACCCTACAGAAGCAGTTGACTTCATGGGAGCAGGGGTAGGAAATCAGGCTGCAAAGGTATGTCTGAGAACACATCACCCAAAATATAATGGCTGTAGAAATTATCACTTTGTCGAATGGCTATTCAGTGAACACCCATTTAATGGAGCCTCTCTTCACTGAATGGCAAATTTTAAATATAGCAAACAAGCGGTAGGCCAATAGAGCGACCCCCCCCCCCCGCCCAAAAAGAAACAGTAAAATTTAAAACTTGCCAAGGTGGGGGTTGTGCCCAACCCCAACTAAACATGCCAACTCAGAGATCGCACTACAGTGGGGAAAAGGGCAAATTTGAAACAGTGGCCAACCGCTGATTTGCCCTAGTTTAAATTCACCATTCAACCAGTGGATTCGCTAAATAGATGTTTAACACAGCCATTCAAAGAAATAATACAGACCTCCCAGGGGAAACGTCTCATTCTTTTCCCATAGGAAGTTTCATACTGAGGATCCTTTTCCAGGGAAGGCTGCCTGGATTTCATTAAGTCCATAAATTCTTATTGCCAGTCTTAAATGATCCTGTGAAGAGATCTGGGACGAGAATGTCAGCAACCTGGGCAGTGCAAGCTGGGGCCATCCTAGTTGCTGCTTCAGTTTAGGGGGCTTGGACTTGAGTTTTGTGAGTAGCAAGGCTTCAGAACTCCGGCAGGTCGCTGCAGCCTCAATCAGGTTCTCAGGATATTTCTTAGAGGGATTCTACATTTTCCCTCTGTAACCAAGACCTTGGCAACAGAAGCATAGGCCTGAAAGCAACTCCAGACCCAAATGATGTTGGTCTGGTTTCAAGTGACATGGAAGTGGACAAAAACATGGCTGACACCAGAAGGGTCATCCAGAGTACTGTGGCCAAACAGTCACTGGTCTGGGAAGCTGCAAATGTACTTTAACTGTATCAAGCTCAGGTAGGGAACTGGACACCACAGGGAAGTCACTGATCTCCCTGGCTTGCTTCTCCTTCAAATTATTTTCTTTGTGTTTCTTAGGTATTTGGTAAAGGAAATGGTGACTATCATAGCATGAAAAGGTCTATCACTACCTTTCTTAAGGAAATTTACTGAAGGAATCGGCCTTATGCATGATGGATATTATTGTTATCCAAGATACAGTACTGAATTACCATTGTTGTGCTCTTCTTAGTCGGTATGATTTGTGTGTGGAGTCTGCATGCTCTTCCTGTGTTTGCACAGGTTTTCTGTGCACACACAGGTTTCCTGCCACATTCCAAAGACATCCAGTAGATGGACTAGACACTCTAAATTGGCCATAGGTCTGAATGTGGGGGTGTGTGTGGTACAAAAAAAATATCACCACAGCAGGGCTAGCCACCCACATTGACTATGACACCACAGCCCCATATACAAAATGGAAAAAAGGAGGGTTGATGCTGATGCTGTGCTCTAGGCTTAAACAGAACAGGCAATATGAATGAAAGTCCCTGTGCAGAAAGTACAGTTGTGTACCTACCATAAATGTAGATGTTCGAGTGTATTCAATGTTGCAGTCATTACTCTTGGGTTATCCTGCTGGCAGGCTACCCTCAGTCGGCCAGAATTCCTAAGTCTAGGTCCGGTGTCGGTTGCTGTTGCCTCTTCCCCGATGTCAGTGAGCCAGGGGTATAAAAGATGCAGCAGACACCATTTTCTTCAGTTTTTCTTGCCCCAGATGTCAGGTGCCCCCAAATTGGTAGGCTGAAAAATATGCCAATAAAAATGCATGCACAAAAATAACATTTCCTTCATCTACAAGCAAATACACCAAATAGGTTGTATAGGATAGAGAAGTGCAGATAAGACCCAGCAAAGAAAAGGGGGATGGTGGGTGGGTAGCCTGGACTGCAACCGTGAATACACTCGAACATCTACATTTATGGTAGATACACAACTGTACTATGTTCACCGTGTTTCACTGTTGCAGTCATTACTCTTGGGTTGAATCCCAAAGCTGAGGATGGGTGGCTAGGCTAAATAGGATTAGGAGAGGCTATGAGGCCCTGCAGAACTGCAGTGGCAAAGCCTGCTCTGGATTTGGAGGTAAGTGGTAGTGCTTTGTGAAAGTGTGCACTGAACTCCAAGTTGCAGCCTCTAAGATATCTTTGGTTGGTACTCCTCTGAGGAAGGCTGCTGAAGTGGCTGCTGCTCTGGTGGAATGAGGCCTAATGCCGTTAGGCACTGATTTGCCATGCTGAAAATAGCAGAAACGGATGCAATGGCCTATCCATTTAGAAATAGTCTGTTTTGAGATAGCCTTTCCCTGTGATCCTGCAGCATATGACACTAAAAGTTGCTCAGTCTTTCTGAAAGCTTTAGTTCTGTCCAAGTAGAAGCGTAACTGCCTGTGTATGTCCAAAGAATGCAGAATTTTCTCACCCTTGTTCTGTGGATTTGGATAAAAGGTAGGCAAGTGAATTGTTTGGTTGAGGGCCACACTGGACACCACTTTAGGCATAAATGAAGGGTTTGTCCTCAGAGAAACCCTGTCTGGATGAAAAATGATAAAAGGTTCCACAGCCATGAGAGCTTGTAACTCCGAGACTCGTCTTGCAGAGGTTATTGCTAGGAGCAGAGCTGTTTTCCAGGATAAGAATTTTATATCTGCTGTTGATGCTGGCTCGAAAGGAGGCAGTGTGAGTTTTTCCAAAACATAATTGAGGTCCCAGGCCGGAATTGGTGCTCTCCTTGGAGGCCTAATGTTTTTGGCCCCTCTGAGGTACTGCCTTATTAAAGGATGAGAAAAGATAGGTGGTTCTGTATTGTAATGGGCTGAAATGGCAGAGGCATGAATCTTAACTGATGATAAAGAAAGGCCTTTGTTCAGCATCTCAATTAGGTATTGAGGGATATTTGGTACACACGTGTCAGTGCCTTGTTCCTGTTTCCAAGCACAGAATCTCTTCCATTTTTCTGCATAAGATTTTCTGGTACTGGGCCTCCTGGCCTCCAAGATAACATCCATAACAGCTTTTGAAAGAGGAGTGTTCTGAATGGCTACATTATCCGCCATGCTGCCAGATTTAAGGTCCTGAGTTGGCTGTGCAGGATCTGATTGTTTTGTTGGGTCAGCAAGTGAGAAGTTTGAGGCAATATCCATGCTGGACCTTGAGACAAGCTCTTTAGGATTGGGTACCAGTGCTGGCATGGACAGTCTGGTGCAATCAGTATCATTTTTGGCTTCTCTTGTCTGACCTTTAGGAGTACCCTGGGAAGGAGAGGCAGTGGAGGAGAGGCATATACTGTTAGATTTTTCCAGCTGAAGGGATAGGGCATCCACTTTCCATGCTTGCTTGTGATAAATCCTTGTGCAAAATCTCTGCAACCGGCAGTTGTGAGGGGAGGCAAATAGATCTATGTCTGGGCATCCCCATTTCTTTGTTATCATGCTGAAGACTTGTGGATCCAGTTTCCATTCGTGTGGATCCATGAGGCTTCTGCTTAGTTCGTCTGCCAGAGTATTTGTTTTTCCTGCCAGGAATTGTGCTTGCAGGTGAACTTGAAAAGCCAATGTTGTGTCCCATAAAGTCATTGCTTGTCTGCAGAGGGGGTAGGAATGTGTACCTCCCTGCTTGTTTATGTACCACATGACCGTAGTATTGTCTGTCTTTATCAGTAGCTGTCCTGGATGAAGCAGGTCCTTGAAAGCTGTCAGGGCATTTTGAACAGCTAGCATCTCTTTTTGATTGATGTGAAGATGTATCTGGTTTGCAGGCCATATGCCCTGAATACATTTTCCTGCCATATGGGCCCCCCCCCCAGGCATAATCTGATGCATCCGTTGTCAGTGTCTGTCTGGCTGTGGGTAAACTGAATGGCAGACCCTTGTTGTGGTGACAGGCTTCTGCCCACCATCGAAACTCCTGTTGTAGGCAGGGAATGAGAGCAATTACCGTCTCCAGACTGTGGCAATGCTGAGTCCAAACACTTTTTAGATACCATTGTAGTTTCCTCATATGCAGTCTGGCATATGGAATTAGTAGAATGCAGCATGCCATGAAACCCAAGGCATGCAGGATTTTCCTTGCAGATAAGTGGGTTTTTGTTGCCAAGTTCTTGAAGTAAGAAGTCAGTTGCTTTTGTTTGTCTGGCGTGAGATAAGCCATCTGGGCAGATGTATTTAAGCTTGCACCCAGGAATAGTATTCTCTTGAGAGGGCACTAGTTTTGATTTCTTTTCATTTACTGTGTACCCGAGGCCAATTAGTAATCTTTTTACATACGCCAGATGCTTTAGAAGAATGGCTTTGTTTTCTGCTTGAATTAGGCAGCCGTCCAAGCAGGGATATATTTGAATTCCTTTTTGTCTGCAAAACGCAATTATTGATGCCAGGCATTTTGTGAAGACAAAGGGCAGTGCAGAGAATTGGTAATGCATTGAGCCAGCTATGAATCTGAGGTATCTTCTGCAAGATTGTCTGATTGGGACATGCAGGTATGCTTCTTTTAGGTCCATAGCTACGAGCCAAGCCTTCTTGCCCAGCATGGGCAGTAGCTGCTGTAGAATCTTGAATTTTGGAACTTCCAGAAACGTATTTAGTATAGACAGGTCCAGCATTGGTCTCCAGGTTTTGTCCTTTCTGTGTATTAGGAAAGTATGGAGTAAAATCCTTGCCCCTGCTCTTGTTGTGGTACTTGCTGAATGGCCCTCATGTCCATGAGGGCTGTAATTTGTTTTTGCGTCTCTGCCCATTGATTGTGTGGCAGGTCTGGCATACCTTTTGACCTTGGTAGAGTGTGAAAATGGAACCTGTAGCCTTGGGACACTATGTTCACGACCCATTTGTCTTGGGTAACCATTTGCCAATTTGATGAAAAAAGTACTAGTTTTCCCCCTAAGGGGGCTGCCAAAAGAAAAGTGCTGGGGTCTGGCAGAGGAAAGTCATTGGGACTGTTTCCTGTAAGGTTGTGATTTGTCTTCTCCGCTTTTGGAGGTAGGAGCACTCCACTGTTTAGGCCTGTATGAGCCTTGAGGCTGAGATCTGCCTCTGGGATGCCTGTATCTGCCTCTTTGTGGTCTGTCTGACACTGGAAAGAACCAATTTTTAGAAGGCCACTTCCTGCTAAACCTGGGTGGCTGTACCTGTAAGAAATCCTTAACTGTCTGCATGGATTTTGCTTTATCCTCCATTTTTTTCAACACCTCTTCTGCTTTAGTACCAAACAAATTATCATGCTGTAATGGTGCATCTAATAATTTTGCTTTAACATGATCAGGCAGATTCTGTTCCTTTAGCCAAGCATGCCTTCTAATAACAGAACCTGTAACAGCGGCCCTGCAAGAGGTCTCCAGTGAATCATAACCACATTGCAAAGTATGCTTTCCCACTTGTTCAGCTGCATGCAATAAATCCTGCAATTCCTTGTTCTCTGAACATTCAGTATTTGTCAACAATTTCTGTTTAAGCAGTGACATTAAATATTGCTGATATTTAAGCATATGAAACTGACAATTTAAAGCCCTTACAGCCAAGGTATCAGAGGTGTAGACTTTTTCCCCCCATCTGTCTAGAGCCCTAGAATCCCTATCTGAGGGAACAGGGTTTTTTGCAGTGGAAGCTTTAACCCCTTTGGGACCCTGAGATATAGTTTCTGGGTCAGCAGCGGGGTTTTTACATAGGAATTTATGAGAATCTGGGACCCTGTAGTATCTGTCTGGCTTAGCAGGTGCAGGGGGTAAAGAATCAGAGGACAGGCCGGACTCTGAAAATACATCATCTACAATGTCTAGAACAGGTGGAATTAGCAAGGGGTCTGTGCTGAGGAAGTAGCAGAAAGTCTCTGAGCCTTTTCTTAGATTCAGAATAATCTTGGCTCTCCCAGTGGAAATGCTCCCTCATGGTATGCAAGGTTTCCCCAAAAAGAGTAATCATCAGGAGGAGAGGCTGAAGGAATGGATTCTTCAGCATCAGAATCCTCATAGGGAAGCATGGAATAATCCTATTCAGAAGAGGAATCAGAGAAAATAGAAACCTGATCAGAAGAATCATACTCTGTCTGTTGCCTAGGCCTCTTATCAGGAGGGGGATGGGGCTCCTGATCAAAGTAATTAGGTCTTCGGCCATTTTGAGCATCTGTTTTTTAGGCATGGAAGCCTGAGTAGGATAATGCTGTACTTGTTTCTTTGTCTTTAGAGCTGCTTTAGTCTTTGTCTTTGAAGCTGAAGATGGCTTAACATATAGTTGTGCAGGTCTGAAGACACCCTCAGAAGCCGATGCCTGCTCAGCGGCTCCGGACCCATCTGAGGGAATGATTTCCGAGTGTTCAATACCTTGAGTATCCAGAGGCCCAGTCGGCTCCACGTGGGAGTCGGAAGCGGCCTGTGGCTCTGAGGTAGCGGGCGCCAGGGGCTGCGAAAGCGCCTGAGAACCGGCAAACCAGCAACTGGCCTAGCAGAGGCCTCGTCGTCTGTTTTGGACCTCGGATGCCTATCCTTTTCCTTGTCCTTGCGTTTTTTGTAAACTCCAGTTGTCGGCTGTTCCGACGACATTATATAATTAAATCTTCGGCCAAAGTAATGAAATGCAAAATCGAACAGACGCTTAATAGTAGTTGTGTTTTTCAGCTTTTCCCGGCTAGGGGTCGCCACAGCGGAACTCCGGTCCACTAATGATTGGCAGTAGATTTTTACGTGCTGGCTTGCCGGGCCTAACGCACAACCTTCAACAAAGGAACGCCCATTCACGCATGTCGCCATACAGAAGACGCTCTGAGAATTGAACTGGCAACGTGCACTGGTTAAATCTAGCACAAAACCGACAGCTAGCAACGTTGTGATCAGGGCCTTGGCAAGGAATACAGTAAGAGTGAAAATCCTTATGAGGTATTTGCTTCCCACAAGAAATACAATTGTTAACTTTTTCTGACATCAGTCTGGAGCAAGAAAAAAGTTTCCCCAACGGGGTACTTAGCTTTAATTAAGACTTCGGTTCTGAAATTCGGATTTGAAAATCTCAGGAGTCGGCCGAACGGCACTTAAGAACTGCTTTTGCTTCGGGCACCGCGCGGCAAGAAAGAGTGAAGAAAATGGTGTCAGCTGCATCTTTTATACCCCTGGCGCACTGACATCAGGGAAGAGGCGACAGCAACCGACGCTGGACCAAGACTTTGGAATTCTGGCCGACTGAGGGTAGCCTGCCAGCAGGATAACCCAAGAGTAATGACTGCAACAGTGAAACACGATGAACATCTTATTTTCCACATTGAAGGCAATGTTCTTCTTTCGGCTTTTCTCGGTTAGGGATCGTTGCAGCAGAACTCCGGTCCGCTAATGATTGGCAGTAGATTTTTTTTTACAGGTGCCAGCTCGACGCCCAACCTTCAACGAAGGCACGCCCATTCTACGCATGTCTTTCAAACGCCACTCGACCGCGGGGAGGACATGCAGACTCCACACAGAAGGCGCTCCCGACAATCGATCGGGAGAACCTCTTGTGGTGAGGCAACAACGCTACCGCTGCACCACTGTGGCTTTCCACATTGAAGGCAATAATTTACTTTAAAACAATAAGTAGTTTAAAGTGCTCCAGTACTTGGTTGCATTCTCTAGTCTCAGGTATGACTGATGGACTGACAAAGATGTTGAACGCAAACAGAATCTGCTGCCTAGCAAGGAAGAAATGAATACGGTCAGAACTTCATCTTTGTTTGCCATAGAGCAGAGTATCAAAAACAGTTCTGTGAAAAATGAACTAAAGCTGGAAGAAATGTACGCTATACCAAGACAGCCTTAAATGGCATAACATGATGAAGAAATGCAATACAATAAATGGCCAGATCATTCTGTACTAAAATAAGCAAGCCTTCTCTTAAGATATAGACAAACATCCCTAGAGATGAAATTACTGATGAAGATATTTGTTGAAAAAAATGTACTGCTGCAGAAAGACTAGGTAAATAAGAAAACTCCATCTGCATGAAACCCCGATTTGTCACTGCTATTCTGCAACTGTTGCAGAAAGGTAGCAGTTAAAAATTCATAAGTGCCATGTGTCAGGTCAGGACATCAAACAAGGAAGTAGTTAAGACCTGAAACCTATACGGTTACTTTTACAGATTTCTGCAAACAGAAGGAAATTGAAAAGTACTCTTGATTAATGCAAGCAATACTGTTAGCAAAAAGGAAAATAAGCAAAGTCCACTACAGCAGTCAGAAAACAAAATCAGCGATGTTGCTACCAATTTACTGTTACCCAGTCCAAGTGAAGCTGTTGCCGAGTAATTCCAGACTTTACTGCAGCAGTTCAACGAATATACCATTTAAGCTTACTAATGAGAAGGCCAACAGCAGTAACAAAATATGGCAAACAAAAGCATAATGCAACTATCGCAAGACAGGTGTGGAGGTAACAAAAGAAATGCCAATCTATTGTTATACAAATCCAAAATGTTCTGCAATGACTGAATCCATTCTGAAAGACATATAATAAATATTAGTGAGCACCTGTGTAATCAAAGATGACCCTCTCACCTGGCTGGTATTTCCTTTAAAATGAAGTGATTATGAGTTCTAAACCATGACAAGTTTCAAGCTAATTAAACAATGATAAACATGTTCCACTTTGTTGAATGTTTATGTTTTGATCATGTTGAGATTAATAAAGTTCCACTTTGCCAAATGCTTACCAACAGTCACTTAACTGTTACACCATGAAGAAAATACAGCTGTCATCAACTTACCATAACAGCAGATGTTCTACTAGTGAAGTTAATGTTACAGTCGTAACTATAAGCAGAGTCCGATGTCTCAGCCAGTGTATCACAGCAATTCCCCCACCCCTTCACCAACATGTCTGCTGCCTCCCATAAAGCTCCATGTTGCGATATCATACTTCTCTTCCTGCTCGAGAATTCTGGACAAAGCCAAAAATAATGGGGAACAAAAGTCCAAAATAAGGAGCAATATTAAAATATTAGTCTGATTTACTTAACAGAACTAACAGGTTTTACATCTACATACATCTTCTGAACAGCACCGAGTATGAAACTTTAAACGTCTAGCATTACTGACCATTATTTTCAGTGATTTACCATTTTACAAGGAACATGGCAAGAATATGAGGCAGAATCAAAGACGTTCTGCAATATCAGGGACAGCTGA